>NC_084731.1:40157016-40307016 GCF_033978785.1 Entelurus aequoreus
ATGTGAGAAGAACCAACCAGAACAATTTCTGCAGGGCACGAGGAATGCAGCAGCGGGATATAAAAGTGTCCTGTCTTTTAAACATAAAACAGGGCCAGGCAGTTAAGCAATACAACATAAGGCACATAAGAAGCACTTAGACTAAAATGATTGTTAGACAAGAAATTACTAAAATATTTATTTTGCCACAAGTTAAGTCATGTTTAGTATGAAGAAATACACGTGACTTCTTATTGGACTACGTCAGGGGTCGGCAACCCGCGTCGGGAGGCGCATGCGGCTCTTTGACCACTCTGATGCGGCTAAGCTACATACTTGCCGACCCCCGATTTTCCCAGGAGACTTATGGATCTCAGTGTCTCTCATAGATAAGTCCCAGGGAAAATATAATCCTATTTACACTCTAATTACTAAATAAAGGGAGTGCCCTAATTGCACTGCAGTAATTGTCCTCTATAGCATTTACAAACAGCATGCCAGCCCGGCCACATGTTGTATGTTGCTTTTACTTGCACACATAGGAGACAGCAAAGCATACTTACTCATCAGCCACACAGCTTACACTGACGGTAGCCGTATCAAACAACTTTAACATTGTTACGTTACAAATATGCGCCACACTGTGAACCCACACCAAAAAAGAATGAAAAACACATTTCTGGAGAACATCCCACCGTAACACAACATAAACACAACACAACCAATACCCAGAATCCAGTGGCGTACAGTGAGGTTAATGTCTGGTGAGGCACGACTGCATTATCACAGTCAGATTTACAAACATATGAACCTGCAGTGCAGGTGTACCTAATGTTGTGTCCCTGCGGTCGTTCGCGGCTCCTGCAGCGCGAGCATTGTTGTTTTTGCACTTTTTGGCTTCTTGTTAAGTGACTTTTTTTGGGTGGATTCGGTCTTGCACGTGGAGGGTTTGGGTGTGGGCTTTGGTTGGTGTGGCGCTCCCGTCGGGCGACGCATTCTGCGGCGGAGGTGCACGAGCCTCCAGTTTTATGATCGCTCAGCTAGCACAATAAATACGTTACACACATACAGTTGTTGACAACATACACTGTACATTATATACCTCAGCTAACTAAACTATGGAAATGTATAATATAATTCATATAGCAATACAGTCTCACTGCACAGCAGGCCAGCAGTTAGCCGAGTCATTGCGCACAATCCATGTTGAGGCACAAATCAGTGACGTGCCTCAACTGGCTGCTGATCACCGCACCGTCTCTTCTCAGTATTTGAACGGCAAATGTGAAAATAAAAATAAAAATAATCTAAAACTGGTGAAGTTAAATGGAAAATAACTTTAGTATAATTACTGGATACATATAACAATTTTTTTTATTTTTTTTTATTTTTACTTTTTTTTTTCTTTCCATGATGGCAGGTGAGGCCGTGCCTCCCCTGCCTCTAGTGACGGCACGCCACTGCCAGAATCCCATGCAGCCCTAACTCTTCCGGTCTACATTATACACCCCCGCTACCACCAAATCCCCCCACACATCAACACCCCCCCCTCTCCGTGCGTTGGTTGAGCGGAAGAGTTAGGGCTGCATGGGATTCTGGGTATTGTTACCGTCAGTGTAAGATGTGTGGCTGCTGAGGTAGTACGCCTTGCTGTCACTTACGTGAGCAAGCTGAAACTGCATTCTACATGGGGTCGAGCAGGTACACTGTTTGGGCAGGCTGTAGAGGCTGCCAAAAGCAGTGTCATCACGCCCTGATATTCGGGAGTCTCCCGGGAAAAATGAGAGGGTTGGCAAGTATGACACTATCAAGCGCCATTCATTTAAAACTCGCGGGCCGCACTAACATCAAATTTCCACATGAAAGTGCGTGCCGGTGCGTGTGTCGGAGACCCTTGGGGTAACATAGCACAAAGCATTTAAGCTTTGTATGCGGTGTTTTTCATTTTAAATTTTAAAACATTTTTTGTGGCTCCCATTATTTTCTTTAATTTGTGAAACTTGCCAAAATGGCTCTTTGAGTGGTAAAGGTTGCCGACCCCTGGACTACGTGTATAACCCAGCTGGTTTGACTTCTGTGCCTTTTTACAGCATTCCGCACAGGGACTCGAACCCTGGTTGTTCGTAATGAGAGGCGAGTGTGCTGACCACTGGACTAAAACACAGAGCTGGTAGCCCAGCACTATTCTTCAAGTTGTCGGTGAGTGAGGTGTACCCACGTATTTGCCTGGCCACCGTTACACTCACCCCCCTAAACCTCACGCTCATACAGGTCACAACACCATTATAGCGGCTCTGCATTGTGTTCTGATCTTCCCTTACTGCGAAATCACGTCAACAGATTGAGAGGTAAGTGTGCTAGCCTCTAGGCTAAAAGCCCAAGCTGGCAGCCCAGCAGCCAGTACTACTCTTGAAGTTGTCGGGGAGTGAGGTTTACCAACGTACATCTGGTGCAGTCGCACTAGCTGGCCCCCGTTACCTGTGTTCAGTTAAAAAAAAAACAACAATGATGTGTGCACTTCATGTTCTTTCTGAGGTTAATTTGTGTCTTTATTACAAAAGCTTTTTTCTTTACACTGAATTTATGTACAGTAACTGAATTTTTTGCGTTTGAATTTTGTGAACAGAAGTTTTTTTTTATCAATTTCATAAAAAAAAAAAATAATGTTAGCAAAATGCATGTGTTTCAAAATTCTGTGTAGAAAATTTAGGGTTTAAAAGTTCAGTGTTTAAAAATTCAGTGTATAAAAATTTAGTGTATACAAATTTTGTGTAAAAAAAATTCACAACCCAAAAATTCAGTGTCGCAAAATTTGCTGCTTCATAAAACAAGACTCCAAACATCCATCCATTTTCTACCGCTTGTCCCGCTCGGGGTTGACTCGCTTGCGGTATATTAAGACAGAAGCAATCCATCCCGTCTCAGAAGCAGCCAATGAAGTGTCAAGTTTGAGGTCACGTGACACGGGTCTTGCAAAACAGTATAAAAAAGGCAGTTAGTGCTACCTGGGCATAATACAACATAATTAACATTTCAATGCGGCCTGCTGGATATTTTCAAACTATAGAAATGATTGCAATGGTTAGGATCTGCACTTTTGAGTGACATACGGGTTACTACGGTGACCATAGGAAGTGCTGCTTCATGCAGACGAGGCACAGGACAGAGTGGGCTGGGCAGCAACCAGCCTGAGACATTGCAAACGCAAGTTTCAGACGGAGGCAGATTTTCACAGCAAAGTTCTGCAGAAAAGTGATACATCAAATAAATGGATTAATTTTCCCTATTTGCCTATATTTTTCGCTGTGTTTTTTGCATCTTTGTTGCTCTTGCTCGATTATAAAAGATGTCGATCAAGGAGTGGTCTGGGAAGTAATGGAGCAACGTTCATATATTTTGAATATTGAGTGTTTTATTGTTCTTAGTTAATATTGTAAATCCCACATCCTCTATTTTTATGTACATTCTGAGTGTTTTATTCAGTAAAAAAACGAAACAGACCATCTCAAAAACGGAATGAACTTTAGATTTTTACTGAATTATATGACCGTCAGAATCTACATAAAAATATAGTTTGGGATTTACAATAAAACACTAAATATTGAGAATATATGAACGTTGCTCCTCTACTGCAGATCACTTCCTTGATCGACATCTTTTATAAATCAAGCAAGAACAACAAAGATGCAATGAACACGGGAAAATTTAAACACCTAGGGTAAAAAAAACATTCACATATTCGTTAAAATATCACTGTTCTGCAGAACTTTGTTGTAAAAATCTGGCTCCGTCCAACACTCGCTATCAGGCTTTTTGTGACCCACCCAATCTGCCCCACACATATTCCTATGCCACTCAAAAGTGCAGATTCTAACCATTGGAATCATTACTATAGTTAGAAAATATCCAGCGGGCTGCATTGAAATGCTGATTATGTTGTATTATGCCCAGGTAGCCCAGTTAACTGCCTTTTTTATACTGTTTTGCAAGACCTTGTGGCACGTGACTTTAAACTTGACACCTCATTGGCTGGTTCTGAGACATGATCGATTGCTTTAGTATTAATTTACCGGGAATGAGTCTTGCTTTTTAAAACAGCACATTTTTCGACACAGAATTTTTCAGGACATAATTTTTTCACACTTAATTTTTATACACTGGATTTTAAAACACTGAATTCTGAAACACTGGATTTTGCAAACAATTTTTTTTCAATTAAATTGTCAGCATAAATTCAGTTCACAAAATTAAAACGCAAAAAATTCAGTTACATAAATTCAGTGTCTAAAAAAACTTTCGTAATCAAAGACACAAATTAAGCTCCATAGATCACGAGGACCAGCACATCAGTGACTACATTTCCATGCACTAAATTTGTCTGATTTCTCAAATATTTGGGCTCAAAATAAGCATTCTACAACCCATGCAAAACACCTCATCTGATCGTGTTTGGCTTTTTAAAAGTGAAGTGAAGTGAATTACATTTATATAGCGCTTTTTCTCAAGTGACTCAAAGCGCTTTACATAGTGAAACCCAATATCTAAGTTACATTCAAACCAGTGTGGGTGGCACTGGGAGCAGGTGGGTAAAGTGTCTTGCCCAAGGACACAACGGCAGTGACTAGGATGGCGGAAGCGGGGATCGAACCTGCAACCCTCAAGTTGCTGGCACGGCCGCTCTACCAACCGAGCTATACCGCCCCAAGTCAGATTTAACTCCTAGATTATGCGATTGAAAACCAGATATCACGAGCGAGTACATTCCATTTAATAAAAATATCGGTAACAACTGGAAATGAAGAGGAGACTGTTTATTTGCTTCACAAATGACAAGAACAGAACAATTTGAAGTGCATCGATGGGAGATGCCAATATTACAGCGAACATCTGGTACAACAAGAACTGGGCTGTTGACTCATCCAGGTTTGCGATCTTTAACGAGCGAATTGTGAGGAGCAGCAAAGATGTCTTGTTTTGGTGTAACGTCATAGGTCAACCGGAAAAGCAATACATTTATACGCGCTAAAAGGAAATAAGCACCCTCCAGTGTACGGGAGGCACACGGCGTATGACCAATAGTCGCATTAGAACAACTATTTGAGAAATTTGATTGACTTAATGCATGGAAACATAGTCATCTGTTTCATTTTGCTATTCCAAAGTCCAACAAGGATACTCTGACATTAATTACACACCACGGTCTTGTCATCACTAGTGTTCGCTCTGCGCCAACATGAACACGCAGTTCATGCTGCACAATGTGACCGTGGTTGTGGAGAACCGAGACCCGTTTATCAAAGTGGTCTTCAAAAATGTTCTAGTGCTGGTCCTCGGCCTGTTCATCAACTACATCAACATCAGCCTCATGCACACCTTCTGCAAGCACCAGGTAAGACATGGTAGGACACGGTGAGACATGGCAAGACTTGGTCAGGAACTTTGAAAAGAACATACAACAAACTGTGACACAGTTCTCCTTTGTGGCCAGATGTTCTACACCAACCCTCGCTACATCCTCTTCTTCCACCTGGTGCTGAACAACGTGATCCAAGTGAACTTGACCCTGGTGCTCTTCTTTGTCAGCTACATCCTGTACACGATCAACATGTCCGTGTGTGCCACTTTGATCCTGCTGGCGCTCTCCACCACCGAGAACATGCCGCTCAATCTGGCGTGCATGGCGGCCGAGTGCTACATCGCCGTGTGCCTGCCAATGCAGCATGCCCGCCTCTGCACCGTCAACAGAACTCTCATCACTATCGTTCTGATCTGGACCACCAGCTTGATCTCGGTTCTGCCTGACCTCTTCATCACCTTAGCCACCGAGCCACTGGACTTCTTCTCTTCTAGAGTGTTCTGTTTGCGAGAAACTGCCTTCCCTAATCCTCTAATACCCATAAAGCAGGACAGCATCTACGTTGTGTACCTGATCCTGGTCTGGTTTGTTCTCTTTTACACATACTTTATGATTCTCTGCACCGCCCAAAAGGCCAGCAAGGATGGCAAGAAGGCCCGGACGACCATCCTGCTACACAGCGTCCAGGTCCTCCTATGCATGACCACGTATGCCGCGCCGCTGCTCAAAACCACTTTAAAGAAGTTGTTCCCTAAGAACCACAGCGACTCTCTCTTCGCTTGCTACATCATCGTACAGATACTACCTCGTGCCATCAATCCTGTCATCTACAGCGTTCGAGACAAATATTTAAGTAAGTCCTTCATGGGCAAAGTGAGCTGCAAGAGCTTTGGGCGCCCGAACCTTTGACTCAACACGTTAATTGGCTCATTTCCTCTTTTTGACTCAACTCAATTTTTTCTACACTACAACCCGTTTAGAAGAAAGGTTTAATGGCCAAATCTTAGCTTACTTACTCACTGTAAAACACAGAGTACATAGATAGCATTACAGCTAACAGTGAAAAAGTAGTACCTTAATAGAAAACTAATTTTACTACTTACTGTATGGTGAACCTTGTTGCTGACACCCATGTCAACAATGTAAATTAGTAAAGGGACTCTTAACCTTTTTGACCTTGAGTCCCAACCTTTCCACTAAAGAGGGGCCCAGGCCCACTCAAATATTAACACTGAATTAGTAATCATACTCTTGATTTTTATTGTGTTCAATAATTATATCTAACCTTCTTTTAGTTGACAAACCTGTCAAATAATATAAAACTATCGCCATGTGTACATGGACAACATTTACAAACCCCGTTTCCATATGAGTTGGGAAATTGTGTTAGATGTAAATATAAACGGAATACAATAATTTGCAAATCCTTTTCAACCCATATTCAGTTGAATATGCTACAAAGACAACATATTTGATGTTCAAACTGAAAAACTTTTTTTTTTTTGCAAATAATCATTAACTTTAGAATTTGATGCCAGCAACACGTGACAAAGAAGTTGGGAAAGGTGGCAATAAATACTGATAAAGTTGAGGAATGCTCATCAAACACTTATTTGGAACATCCAACAGGTGTGCAGGCTAATTGGGAACAGGTGGGTGCCATGATTGGGTATAAAAACAGCTTCCCAAAAAATGCTCAGTCTTTCACAAGAAAGGATGGGGCGAGGTACACCCCTTTTTCCACAACTGCGTGAGCAAATAGTCAAACCGTTTAAGAACAACGTTTCTCAAAGGCATGGGTAACTTACACATCTGTGAAGGCACCATTTATGCTAAAAGGTACATACAGGTTTTGGAACAACATATGCTGCCATCTAAGCGCCGTCTTTTTCATGGACGCCCCTGCTTATTTCTACAAGACAATGCTAAGCCACATTCAGCACGTGTTACAACAGCGTGGCTTCGTAAAAAAAGAGTGCGGGTACTTTCCTGGCCCGCCTGCAGTCTAGACCTGTCTCCCATCGAAAATGTGTGGCGCATTATGAAGCGTAAAATACGACAGCGGAGACCCTGGACTGTTGAACGACTGAAGCTCTACATAAAACAAGAATGGGAAATAATTCCACTTTCAAAGCTTCAGCAATTAGTTTCCTCAGTTCCCAATCGTTTATTGGGTGTTGTTAAAAGAAAAGGTGATGTAACACAGTGGTGAACATGCCCTTTCCCAATTACTTTGGCACGTGTTGCAGCCATGAAATTCTAAGTTAATTATTATTTGCAAAAAAAAAAAAAAAAGTTTATGAGTTTGAACATCAAATATCTTGTCTTTGTAGTGCATTCAATTGAATATGGGTTGAAAAGGATTTGCAAATCATTGTATTCCGTTTATATTTACATCTAACACAATTTCCCAACTCATATGGAAACGGGGTTTGTATTTAATCCGATCATCATTCGGATTAGAATTTTCCTGTGTACATGGACCCTGAAAAAAAGATCTGATTATGACATGCTTTTCATGCATCACACCTTAATTTGGAATACTTTACTTTGACATGCGCAGAACCTAACATACACGGAAAGGTGTGTTATTATTTGTGCTATGGCGCCATTTTTTGGACGAGTTGGCTCACTGAATAAGCAGTAAACACTGTAAACAAACATGACTTTTTGCATTTCTGCTAGTTCAATGTTATCACACTATTTATTTATATTGTTTTTCCCTTCTGTTCACTACTTTTGTTATACCTCTTTTTATGAAATTGAGCTTTTCTGTGATTTTTTATGTTGTGATTATGTACAGGCTGCAGCGCGTCTTTATGTTACGACATTCTGTGTTTGGTGCTAGCAGTTAGCACTTCAATTAGCCGTAAAGCTGTGAATAAAACAGCTCATTAAGATGACAACTGGTCGTCCTCTTTTATTGTTACATCGACACGACACTCCAGACCATACTTTTGTTTTTGCTAGTCTCGTTTTAAGGCAACCAACTCAACAGTATACAATGCTACGTCTGTACATGTCGAATGGGGGGAGACAGCAGCAAGACAATCACTTCATTCCGAGACTATTACATTTAGTCCCGACTCCACCAGCTGACATCAAAGACATGCACTGATGTGTTTTCATGCACTACAATTCGAATGACTTTTGGCATAACCGCCCGTCTCGATCCGAACGTGTGTGATCGTGTCAGAATATTCCGAATGGCTTTTAATCCAATTAAATGTGTTCATGCTTACATAGCTTATGTGTTAATAACAAAAATTATTGTGTTTAGAAAAATAAATACCAACCAAATATTTACTGCATGGGAAGGGACTCATAAATAACTTTCAACAAATAAATGTACATACAATTATGTAGTGCTAGAATAAATAAACTAAAATAATAATAATAATAATAATATATTTCTTAACTAAACTGTCAATAAAATTAAAGTACAAATGAAAATACAGCTTCACCCCTTTATTCCTGTCAGGCTTGTCACTGACAGTTTGGTTATGTTTTGGTTTTTCCTCTGTGTTTGTGTTTTATTCATACTTGCCAACCTTGAGACCTCCAAATTCGGGAGATGGGGGGGTTGGAGGTGTGGGGGTGCGGGGTTGGAGTTGGGGGGGTGCGGGGGGCCGGGGTTTGGTGGTAGCAGGGGTGTATATTGTAGCCCGGAAGAGTTAGCTGCAAGGAATTCTGGGTATTTGTTCTGGTGTGTTTAGGTTGTGTTAAGGTGCGGATGTTCTCCCGAAATGTGTTTGTCATTCTTGTTTGGTGTGGGTTCACAGTGTGGCGCATATTTGTAACAGTGTTAAAGTTGTTTATACGGCCACCCTCAGTGTGACCTGTATGGCTGTTGATCAAGTATGTTTTGCAGTCACTTACGTGTATCTAAAGAAGCCGCATACAACATGTGACTGTGCCGGCACGCTGTTAGTATGGTGAAAAAGCGGACGCTAAAGGCAGTGCCATCACGGCACGCCCTCAATATTGTTGCCCGGGTGAAAATCGGGAGAATGGATGCCCTGGGAGATTTTCGGGAGGGGCACTGAAATTCAGGAGTCTCCCGGAAAGATCGGGAGGGTTGGCAAGTATGGTATTTCCTGTCAGCGCACTTATTTTGGTTCTTTTTCCTGCACGTCTCCCTGAGCGCTTGTTTCCCTCACCTATACCTGATTGGCAGTCTGGCACACCTGTCAGCCTTCAGTCAGGGCTGGAGTATTGATAGCTGGAGTATAAAAACACGCACACATTCACACACTACTACTGCGAAGGAATAATGAACAACAAATCAATGAATGAAGTGACAAGCTTGCAATCCTACAATATCATGTTTGTGGACAATGAGACTACAGCCTTCAAAGCACATCTTTTTATTAACCACATCTAACACAATCCAGTGAAAAGATTCAACAGCGCTTGCGTCACTGCAGTCATCTGCCAAGGAGAAGCCAGAGCTCGAGAACACTCTTATGTTGTTAAAGTCTATGATTGGGAATACTTTGCCTTCGTGGTGAAATATGTGAAAAGACAAAGTGGATAATACGAAAGCTGTGTGCGTTCAGTCGAGATGACGAACAGGGCTACGAGTTCTAAACTATCAATGCCGGACTTCAGCCAATAACGTACATTTATTTACTGACATTTTTTTAAATAATTCATCATGTTCAAACAATTACTTTTGCACTTTCCTAAAAAGAAACACTGTAAACCAGGCTTGTCCAAAGCCATTTTTCACCCACAACTTATTTTTTTAGATCATTAATATTTAATGAATTAATTACTAATGACATACTGTATATAATTAGATTTTTACTCATTTTCTTTGTCACTCATAACACGTAGCATGTATATTCACATGCATTGGAATGCTTTTAGCATCCAACATGCACAAAATGTTTTAAATTTAATTTTTTTGGACTCGAGAATGTTTTTTATTGAAGAATTACCTGCAAGCGGTTTACCCTTTCAATCATTAAAGCTGTTCACACAAAAGTTAAGCTCTTTTATTACATTTAATAAAGCAAACTGTGACCTTAAAAGCAAGGTATGGACTCAATCAACAATATGATGTTCAGTAATAGTAATAATAATTATCAATCATTGAATGTATTTTGTTAAGTAGGTGAAGCTCACTTTTCAAAGTTCACCTATTTAACTCCCTACATGGTTGCCATCATGTGACGCACACACATGCACAGATGCAGCATAAAAGGTGGCCTCTCAGCTCATGGAGTCATAAGAAGGGAGCGAGACTCAGATGAGTTGGATGGCTTCCCTTTTTATTGTCTTCACTAGACATTTAGTCTCCTTCGAGTTTTCAACTTCCATCATATGAGAGCTACTTTGACAGATACCAAGGAGAGGTGAGCTATTTGTGTTGTATTAGTATGACTGGTAACATTTCAATTGTGCTTGATTCACCAAGCAGATCTCCACTCAAACAGTGTGATTATTGTATTTATGATATTTGTGGTGAAATAGAAGCATTATGTCGAAATTGAACAGTTATACTCAAAGTTGAAGCAAATATGGAGACCTCTGCTCTAGATGGTATGAAGATGGAGCACTGATGTTCTTCTCTTCTCTTCCTGCCTCTGCTGTGTTGTGACACACTTGCTACTAATTGTAAGTGTAGGACATACACATTTATATTGCAGTAACTATTTAGTATTCTCTTTGCTTGTCTTGTTCAATTGTACTGTGCTTGCTTTTGATGGACATTTTACCTTCTTCAATTTGTTTGCCTTTTGCCTCATGCATGTCTGCTGTGTGACTCACAAGCTAACGTAGTAAAAGGTGTCTAACACCACTTACGGTTTTAAGTGAGGCTGCAGTTATCAATTATTTTGGTAATCGTGGAATCTATCAATTAATTTGTTTAAATAATAGCGTAACTGAATACTGCCTCAATGCTTCTTTTAGGAAAAATAGTTTAAATAAACAAGGAGTATTCAAATTACCTTTATTCTTTTAAATGCACAGAAAATTTAAATTGCACTTTAAACCCTCGTGCAAGTTTAAGATTGACTATACAAGGCACCCGCTCATGAAAGTGTCATAAGTCAGCAATACATTAACAATTGAACGCTCTATTTATTGATATAGCCTTTTTTTTTGTGGCTTTTTGTCAAAAATATCAAGTATATATACACATATATACATACATACAGTATATACACACACAATATATATATATATATATATATATATATATATATATATATATATATATATATATATATATATATATATATATATATATATATATATATATATATACACACAAATATGTATGTGTGTATATCCTGTCCAACCACATGGGCAAATGATATTGTTGATCAAGATGCCCAAACCTACTGTAAAGATTTAACTGATTTGACTGTTGTTGTTTTTTTTACAAATGGAGAATGCAAAATACGCAATATTTATAAAAATAAGTTGAAGTGTGATATTTGAGGTTGGGTAATTACAGCCTTGAATAGGTCAATAACTCATGACAACACTGATTTTGATACAGAAGACACACAGCCAAAAGATTTTTACAGTGCCTACTGAGCTAAAATGAGAGAGGAATTAGTTCTTTTGTAAACATCTGCCGTGTTATATACTTAACATAGGATCAAAATACAAAATGTAGATGCTAACATGTTCTCCCATCTATTTGAATAAAACATATGTTATGCAAGTCAAACATATAAGATGGCGTTAGCTGCTAAAATAGACTTTGACCTTGTTCTTGCAATTATAATAATAATAATGCAAGATTCTTTCTGGTAATGTGATGCATCATTAATTTAGTGCTTTAGTGAAACTTCAGCTTCATTTGACAGTGCAAACATTTCACCACAATGTCTGTCTTTTTCAATTTTAAATGAGCGCAAAAGTTTGGACAACTTCTCTCGTTTTCTTTGGGTCCATTCCTCTCTTTCCCCCTCGTTGACAATGTAAGCGTATTTTAGTTTCCGAGCACTGCACACGATCTGGATTTTATGCATTTGAATTAGTAAACTCAGTGTTCCGAATAATAGCGTTATATGATATTAAATGAGATCTCAAATAAATACTTCAAATACCTCAGCTTTTTTTGCACATTTCTTTAGTAAACAGGAAACTATTCTAAAAAACTCAGCACAGTGGAACTTAAAACAAGTAGCACAACTTCTACATCTATTCCCCACACAGTGCACAGTGAGGCACAGCAAGCGTGTTTTGCATCAAACGTCTATTCGGGGTGCAACGGTACAGGTAACCTACAGTACAGAACGGTACCGTACGGTCCGGGCCTTGTTTTTTTGGGCGCAATTTTTGTTCATTGTCTGTACATTTTTTGTGTTTAAAAAGAGAAAACTTTTTTCCTCTCAAATTTCTCTTTTTTTTTGCTTCTCAGCAAAAACTGCAGACATTTATTTAAAGGCCTACTGAAATGAATTTTTTTTATTAAAACGGGGATAACAGATCCATTCTATGTGTCATACTTGATCATTTTGCGATATTGCCATATTTTTGCTGAAAGGATTTAGTATAGAACAACGACGATAAAGTTCGCAACTTTTGGTCACTGATAAAAAAAAGCTTTGCCCCTACCGGAAGTAGCGTGACGACACCGGGGGAAGGACTGCTCATATTTTCCTATAGTTTACACCAGCAGCAAGAGAGATTCGGACCGAGAAAGCGACGATCACCCCATTAATTTGAGCGAGGATGAAAGATTCGTGGATGAGGAACGTGAAAGTGAAGGACTAGCGTGCAGTGCAGAACGTATCTTTTTTCACTCTGACCGTAACTTAGGTACAAGCTGGCTCATTGGATTCCACACTCTCCTTTTTCTATTGTGGATCACGGATTTGTATTTTAAACCACCTCGGATACTATATCCTCTTGAAAATGAGAGTCGAGAACGCGAAATGGACATTCACAGTGACTTTTATCTCCACGACAATACATCAGTGAAGCTCTTTAACTACTGAGCTAACATGATAGCATCGGGCTTAACTGCATATAGAAACAAAACAAATAAGTCCCTGACTGGAAGGATAGACAGAAGATCACCAATACTACCAAACTCTGGACATGTAAATAAACGGTTAATGCTTTCCAGCTTGGCGAAGCTTAATAATGCTGTTGCTCACGACGCCATTGAAGCTAAATTAGCTACGGAACCTCGACAGAGCTATGCTAAAAACATTAGCTCTGCACCTACGCCAGCTCTCATCTGCTCATCACGACCCGTGCTCACCTGCGTTCCAGCGATCGACGGTACGACGAAGGACTTCACCCGATCACTGATGCGGTTGGCGGCCCGGAGACGGAGGAAGTCAAGGTGAGGTCGTTCGGCTAGCGCGTCTGCTATCCTCAAAGTGCTCCTGGTTGTGTTGCTGTAGTCCGCCGCTAATTCACCGATTGCACCTACAGTTTTCTTCTTTGCAGTCTCTATTGTTCATTAAACAAATTGCAAAAGATTCACCAACACAGATGTCCAGAATACTGTGGAATTTTGAAATGAAAACAGAGCTTTTTGTATTGGATTCAATGGGCTCCGAATACTTCCGCTTCCACTGCTGACGTCACGCGTAAACGTCATCATATCGAAACGTTTTCAGCCGGAAGCTTGCCGGGAAATTTAAAATTGCACTTTATAAGTTAACCCGGCCGTATTGGCATGTGTTGCAATGTTAAGATTTCATCATTGATATATAAACTATCAGACTGCGTGGTCGGTAGTAGTGGGTTTCAGTAGGCCTTTAAAGTTAACAGTTACTAAACAACACTTTCAAATGGTAAATTAACTTTACAGAGAAGCAAGACTTTACTGCTAAAATAAAAGAGAGTGTGAGCAAGACAAAGAAAACTTCAAAAACAGGAATATTTTGGTCAAACCTTGGTAAAGACATCAATACAGCATCAATCACAAAAGAAACCCATAGGGAGAGTAATCTTTGCCCAAAAGACAAATACAATCTAAATAAGTGATCTCTGCTATCACAACAGTCTTTGTCTAATGTTCCTGGGATTTGTGGGTATGAAAGTGTCCTATCTTTTGAACATAAAACAGGCCCAGGCAGTTAAGGCAAAGCAATACAACGTAAGGTACGTAAGAAGCACTTAGACTAAAATGGGTGTTAGACAAGAAATTACTAAAATATTTATTTTGCCACAAGTTAAGTCATGTTTAGTATGAAGAAATACACGTGACTTCTTATTGGACTACGTGTATAACCCAGCTGGTTCGACTTCTGTGCCTTTTTACAGCATGCCGCACAAGGACTCGAACCCTGGTTGTTCGTAATGAGAGGCGAGTGTGCTGACCACTGGACTAAAACACAGAGCTGGTAGCCCAGCACTATTCTTCAAGTTGTCTGTCAGTGAGGTGTACCCACTTATCTGCCTGGCCACCGTTACACTCACCCCCCTAAACCTCACGCTCATACAGGTCACAACACCATTATAGCGGCTCTGCATTGTGTTCTGATCTTCCCTTACTGCGAAATCACGTCAACAGATTGAGAGGTAAGTGTGCTAGCCTCTAGGCTTCATAAAACAAGACTCCATTCATCCATCCATTTTCTACTGTTCGTCCCGCTCTGGGTTGACTCAGTTCTGGTATATTAAGACAGAAGCAATCCATCCCGTCTCAGAAGCAGCCAATGAGGTGTCAAGTTTGAAGTCACGTGACACGGGTCTTGCAAAACAGCATAAAAAAGGCAGTTAGGGCTACCTGGGCATAATACATTATTAACATTTCAATGCGACCTGCTAGATATTTTCAAACTATAGAAATGATTGCAATGGTTAGAATCTGCACTTTTGAGTGACATACAGGTTACTACGGTGACCATAGGAAGTGCTGCTTCATGCAGACGAGGCACAGGACAGAGTGGGCTGGGCAGCAACCAGCCTGAGACCTCGCAAACGCAAGTGTCAGACGGAGGCAGATTTCTACAGCAAAGTTCTGCAGAAAAGTGATATATCAAATAAGTGGATGAATTTTCCCTTTTTGCCTATATTTTTCGCTGTGTTTGTTGCATCTTTGTTGCTCTTGCTCGATAAAAAATATGTCGCTCAAGGAGTGGTCTAGGAAGTAAAAGAGCAATGTTCATATATTTTGAATATTCAGTGTTTTATTGTTAATAGTTAATATTGTAAATCCCACATTCTGAATTTTATGTACATTCTGAGTGTTTTATTCAGTAAAGAAACGAAACAGACCATCTCTAAAACGAAATGAACTTTAGATTTTTAGTGAATTATATGACAGTCAGAATGTACATAAAAATATAGAGTTTGAGATTTACAATAAATTACTGAATATTGAGAATATATGAACGTTGCTCCTCTGCTGCAGACCACCTCCCTCATCGACATTTTATAATCGAGCAAGAACAACAAATGTGCAATGAACACGGGAAAAAATAAACACCTCGGGTAAAAAAAAAAACATCCACATATTCGTAAAAATATCACTAATCTGCAGAACTTTTTTGTAAAAATCTGGCTCCGTCTAACACTCGCTATCAGGCTTTTTGTTCTGTAAACAAGACCCACCCAAACTTCCCCACACAACTTCCCATGTCACTCAAAAGTGCAGATTCTAACAATTGGAATAATTTCTATAGTTAGAAAATATCCAGCGGGCTGCATTGAAATGTTGATTATGTTGTATTATGCCCAGGTAGCCCAGTTAACTGCCTTTTTTATACTGTTTTGCAAGACCTGTGGCACGTGACTTTAAACTTGACACCTCATTGGCTGGTCCTGAGACATGATCGATTGCTTTAGTATTAATTTACCTGGAGTGAGTTTTGCTTTTTAAAACAGCAAATTTTACGACACAGAATTTTTTTACACTGAACTTTTAAACACACACATTCTGCTAACAATTTTTTTTCAATGAAATTGTCAGCATAATCTGATGTAAAAAAAAATTAAGTTCATAAAATTCAAACACAAAAAATTCAGTTACATAAATTCAGTGTCAAAAAAAGCTTTCTTTAATAAAGACACATTAATTAAGAGGACCAGCACATCAGTGACTACATTTCC
This sequence comes from Entelurus aequoreus, assembly GCF_033978785.1. Lineage (NCBI taxonomy): Eukaryota > Metazoa > Chordata > Actinopteri > Syngnathiformes > Syngnathidae > Entelurus > Entelurus aequoreus. The sequence continues at coordinate 40,173,389 of NC_084731.1, forward strand.
ATGCACTAAATTTGTCTGATTTCTTAAATATTTGGGCTCAAAATAAGCATTCTACAACCCATGCAAAACACCTAATCTGATCGGGTTTGGCTTTTTAAAAATCAGATTTAACTCCTAGATTATGCGATTGAAAACCAGATTTCACGAGTGAGTGTGCCACCAGAGCGGCACATTTGTGCCTCTGCGCCAGTCTTAACGCGCGGCGTTCAACCGGAATCAAATCCCATTTAATAAAAATATAGGCAACAACTGGAAATGAAGTTGCTTCACAAATGAAAAGAACAGAACAATTTGAAGTGCATCGATGGGAGATGCCAATATTACAGCGAACATCAGGTACAACAAGAACTGGGCTGTTGACTCATCCAGGTCTGCGATCTTTAACGAGCGAATTGTGAGGAGCAGCAAAGATGTCTTGTTTTGGTGTAACGTCATAGGTCAACCGGAAAAGCAATACATTTATACGCGCTAAAAGGAAATAGGCACCCCCCAGTGTACGGGAGGCACACGGCGTATGACCAATAGTCGCATTAGAAATTCAATTAAATTAAATTTGATTAACTTAATGCATGGAAAGATAGTCATCTGTTTCATTTTGCTATTCCAAAGTCCATCAAGGATACTCTGACATTAATTACACACCACGGTCTTGTCATCACTAGTGTTCGCTCTGCGCCGACATGAACACGCAGTTCATGCTGCACAATGTGACCGTGGTTGTGGAGTACCGAGACCCGTTTATCAAAGTGGTCTTCAAAAATGTTCTAGTGTTTGTCATCGGCCTGTTCATCAACTACATCAACATCATCTTCATGCACACCTTCTGCAAGCACCAGGTAAGACATGGTAGGACACGGTGAGACATGGCAAGACTTGGTCAGGAACTTTGAAAAGAACATACAACAAACTGTGACACAGTTCTCCTTTGTGGCCAGATGTTCTACACCAACCCTCGCTACATCCTCTTCTTCCACCTGGTGCTAAACAACGTGATCCAAGTGAACGTGACCCTGGTGCTCTTCTTTGTCAGCTACATCCTGTACACGATCAACATGTCCGTGTGTGCCACTTTGATCCTGCTGGCGCTCTTCACCACCGAGAACATGCCGCTCAATCTGGCGTGCATGGCGGCCGAGTGCTACATCGCCGTGTGCCTGCCGCTGCAGCATGCCCGCCTCTGCACCGTCAACAGAACTCTCATCACTATTGTTCTGATCTGGACCACCAGCTTGATCTCGGTTCTGCCTGACCTCTTCATCACCTTAGCCACCGAGCCACTGGACTTCTTCTCTTCAAGAGTGTTCTGTTTGCGAGAAACTGCCTTCCCTAATCCGCTGCTTTCCATAAAGCAGGACATTACCTACGTCATGTACCTGATCCTGGTCTGGTCTGTTCTCTTTTACACATACTTTATGATTTTCTGCACCGCCCAAAAGGCCAGCAAGGATGGCAAGAAGGCCCGGACGACCATCCTGCTACACAGCGTCCAGGTCCTCCTATGCATGACCACGTATGCCACGCCGATGGTCAAAACCATTTTAAAGAAGTTGTTCCCTAAGAACTACAGCGACTCTCTCTTCGCTTGCTACATCATCGTACAGATACTACCTCGTGCCATCAATCCTGTCATCTATGGCATTCGAGACAAATGTTTGAGTAAGTTCTTCATGTTTGAAGTGAGCTGCAAGAGCGTTGGTCGCCCGAACCTTTAACTCAATACGTTCATTGGCTAATTTCCTCTTTTTGACTCAACTCCATTGTTTCTACACTACAACCCGTTTAGAAGAAAGGTTTAAATGGCCAAATGTTAGCTTACTTACTCACTGTAAAACACAGAGTACATAGATAGCTAACAGTGAAAAAGTAGTACCTTAATGGAAAACAACTTTTACTACTTACTGTATGGTGAACCTTGTTGCTGACACCCATGTCAACAATGTAAATTAGTAAAGGGATTCTTAACCTTTTTGACCTTGAGGCCCAACCTTTCCACTAAAGAGGGGCCCAGGCCCACTCAAATATTAACACTGAATTCGTAATCATGCTCTTGATTTTTATTGTGTTTAGTAATTATATCTAACCTTCTTTTAGTTTACAAACCTGTCAAATAATATAAAACTATCGCCATGTGTACATGGATAACATTTATTTAATCTGATCATCATTCGGATTAGAATGTTCCTGCGTAGATGGACCCTGAAAAAAACGATGTGATTATGACGTGCTTTTCATGCGTCACACCTTAATTTGGAATACTTTACTTTGGCATGCGCAGAACCTAACAAACAGAAAGGTGTGTTATTATTTGTGCAATGGCGCCATCTTTTGGACGAGTTCGCTCACTGTAGGTGCTGAATAAGCAGTAAACGCTAAACAAACGTGACTTTTTGCATTTCTGCTTGTTCAATGTTATCACAGTATTTATTTATTTTTTTCCCCTTCTGTTAACTACTTTTGTTTTACCTCCTTTTTTGAAATGGAGCTTTTCTCTGCTTTTTATGTTGTGATTATGTACAGGCCGCATGCAGCGCGTCTTTATGTTACGACATTCTGTGTATGTGTTTGGTGCTAGCAGTTAGCACTTCAATTAGCTGTAGAGCTGTGAATAAAACAGCTCATTAAGGCGACATCTAGATCTCTTTTATTGTTACATCGACACGACACTCCAGACCATACTTTTGTTTTTGCTAGTCTCGTTTTAAGGCAACCAACTCAACAGTATATAATGCTACATCTGTACATGTTGAATGGGCGGGAGACAGCAGCAAGACAATCGCTTCCTTCCGAGACTATTACATTTAGTCCCGGCTCCACCAGCCAGGTTCTCCCGTAGCGCTTTGTTGTTAAGGCGGCCGCAAAGAGCCACCACCTAAACTTACGTCTTAACAAGCTGCTACGCTTCGTTCTGCCTCTGCCTCTGTCAGTATGTCTCTGCAGCACCCAGCATTGTCCCACCCACAGAACCATCTGATTGGTTACACGCAGAGCGGTAACAGCCAATCAGCAGTGCGTATTCAGAGCGCATGTAACAGCCAATCAGCAGTGCGTATTCAGAGCGCATGTAACAGCCAATCAGCAGTGCGTATTCAGAGCGCATGGAGTCAGTGCTCCTTCGATGGAGTGAGCAGAAAGGTGAGCATAAGGCAGCGGACTCTCCCCAAATTATAATAAAGACCTAAGTCAACTATTAGTAACATCACTATGAGCCCGTTGACGTTCTAGAAACATAAGCGGCAGCTCAGCTCGCTCGCAGTCCTTGAGGTGAAGGCTAATTAGCTTTTAGCGTAATGTTAGCTCACTGTGCGGTGTGTGTGCGTGCTTGCGTGCGTGCGTCCGTGTGTGTGTGTGTGTGTGTTACGGACAGCAAAGCCCAGTCTGTCTGAGAGAAAGACAAGCATTATTTACCTACAGTTAACAACTAAGTTATATCGCTTTACCTTTTTCTGTGTTGATTGAGCTGTTTTGAAGCAGCAAAAAAGGACATTATGTTAAATGAAGGGTTTCCTGAAGCTGTCTCGATAGTTGATATGATAATGGAACTGCATCATAAAGCCTACATGAACTCCATGGTGTTCAGGGATGAATAGTCTCTCCTATTGCTATTGAACTATTTTTTCAGCTATATATTTTTTCAGTTATAGAAATTTCATTTCAGTAGGCATTTAAAGGCCTACTGAAATGAATTTGTTTTATTTAAACGGGGATAGCAGATCCATTCTATGTCATACTTGATCATTTCGCGATATTGCCATATTTTTGCTGAAAGGATTTAGTATAGAACAGCGACGATAAAGTTCGCAACTTTTGGTCTCTGATAAAAAAAGCCTTGCCCCTACCGGAAGTAGCGTGATGTCACCGGAGGAAGGGCTGCTCACATTTTCCTATTGTTTTCAAAGCAGCGAGAGAGATTCGGACAGAGAAAGTGACGATTACCCCATTAATTTGAGCGAAGATGAAGGATTCGTGGATGAGGAACGTGAAAGTGAAGGACTAGCGTGCAGTGCAGGACGTATGTTTTTTCGCTCTGACCGTAACTTGGGTACAAGGGTTCATTGGATTCCACACTCTCTCCTTTTTCTATTGTGGATCACGGATTTGTATATTAAACCACCTCGGATACTATATCCTCTTGAAAATGAGAGTCGAGAACGCAAAATGGACATTCACAGTGACTTTTATCTCCACGACAATACATCGGTGAAGCACTTTAGCTACTGAGCTAATGTGATAGCATCGGGCTTAACTGCATATAGAAACAAAACAAATAAGCCCCTGACTGGAAGGATAGACAGAAGATCAACAATACTACCAAACTCTGGACATGTAACTACACGGTTAATGCTTTCCAGCTTGGCGAAGCTTAGCAATGCTGTTGCTAACGACGCCATTGAAGCTAACTTAGCTACGGAACCTCAACAGAGCTATGCTAAAAACATTAGCTCTGCACCTACGCCAGCTCTCATCTGCTCATCACGACCCGTGCTCACCTGCGTTCCAGCGATCGACGGTACGATGAAGAACTTCACCCGATCACCAATGCGGTCGGCGGCCCGGAGACGGAGGAAGTCAAGGTGAGGTTGGCGGCTAGCGCGTCTGCTATCCATCTCAAAGTCCTCCTGGTTGTGTTGCTGTAGTCTGCCGCTAATTCACCGATCCCACCTACAACTTTCTTCTTTGCAGTCTCCATTGTTCATTAAACAAATTGCAAAAGATTCACCAACACAGATGTCCAGAATACTGTGGAATTTTGAGATGAAAACAGAGCTTTTTGTATTGGATTCAATGGGCTCCAAATACTTCCGCTTCAACCGTTGACGTCACGCGCAAACGTCATCATATCGAAACGTTTTCAGCCGGAAGTTTGCCGGGAAATTTAAAATTGCACTTTATAAGTTAACCCGGCCGTATAGGCATGTGTTGCAATGTTAAGATTTCATCATTGATATATAAACTATCAGACTGCGTAGTCGGTAGTAGTGGGTTTCAGTAGGCCTTTAATTATTAGTAATGTAGCAGCCTAGTTTTGAATGGCAGGGTCCCTGCTATCACATGTTGATAAAAATATAACATTTACATAATAAAAATCAACTACAGGCTTCCCAAATGCTGTAATAAATTAAGCATGATGAGTTGAGCATATGTCAGCATGTGGCCCCACTTTTAACTCTTTTTTTCAAACGCTTTTTGCAAACGCTTACTTACAGTAAGTCATTAATTTGACTTTGTAAGTCATTATTTTAGTATCTCAGGTAACTAGGACTGTTTTGTTTTTACTTTACGGAAAAAATATTGAGATATATATCGTATATCGCCATTCAGCAAATGGTGCGGAAAACACAACCAAAAGTTGTAGGCTTCTTCACGCGACGAATCCGGCCTACTTCACCACAGTCTGTAGTCTATTGCCCCCCCAGGTTGTGGTGGCAGCGACGAGGTGGAGACGTGATGGCGACAGGCCGAGTTACAACGATCCTTACACCCACCAACCCCCTTCCTCGGTCCCCTCCCCCTGGAGACAAATAACAAATTTTCTGGGGGAAACACTGCACCAGCTGACATCAAAATAATGCACAGATGTGTTTTCATGCACTACAATCCGAATGGCTTTCAGCATAACCGCCCGTCTCGAACCGAACGTGTGTGATCGTGTCACAATATTCCGAATGGCTTTTAATCCAATTAAATATGTCCATGCTTACATAACTTATGTGTTAATAACAAAAATTATTGTGTTTAGAAAAATAAATACTAACCAAATATACTGCATGGGAAGGGACTCATAAATAACTGTCAAAAAATAAATTTATTAGTGCTAGAATAAATGTATTAGTGCTAGAATAAATAAACTCAAATAATAATAATAATAATAAATGTTTCTTAACTAAACTGTCAATAAAATTAAAGTACAAATGAAAAAACAGCTTCACCACTTTATTCTTAGTGTTGGCGCTTAAAAATACTTCTTTAGGGACTTTATCTCCAGACTTCTTCTGTTTGTTTGATATTGTCATTACTGCCACAAATGGTAGAAAAGTGTATTACAACTGAGTGCCGCAGAGGCCCATATGGACCCCAGCTGAGAAAACAGATTTTTATCTTGTGGCCCAACAATGGGAATTAAGAAACACTACAGTGACATGTAGTGAAGTTTGACATTGGGGAGGCACTGACCCACAAGTCAGATTTACAAACATACAGTATGATGCTAAATCACTGACTCACAAGTCAGATTTACAAACATGACATCCATCCATCCATCCATCCATCTTCTTCCGCTTATCCGAGGTCGGGTCGCGGGGGAAGCAGCCTAAGCAGGGAAGCCCAGACTTCCCTCTCCCCAGCCACTTCGTCCAGCTCTTCCCGGGGGATCCAGAGGCGTTCCCAGGCCAGCCGGGAGACATAGTCTTCCCAACGTGTCCTGGGTCTTCCCCGTGGCCTCCTACCGGTCGGACGTGCCCTAAACACCTCCCTAGGGAGGCGTTCGGGTGGCATCCTGACCAGATGCCCGAACCACCTCATCTGGCTCCTCTCGATGTGGAGGAGCAGCGGCTTTACTTTGAGCCCCTCCCGGATGGCAGAGCTTCTCACCCTATCTCTAAGGGAGAGCCCCGCCACCCGGCGGAGGAAACTAATTTCGGCCAATTGTACCCGTGATCTTGTCCTTTCGGTCATAACCCAAAGCTCATGACCATAGGTGAGGATGGGAACGTAGATCGACCGGTAAATTGAGAGCTTTGCCTTCCGGCTCAGCTCCTTCTTCACCACAACGGATTGATACAGCGTCCGCATTACTGAAGACGCCGCACTGATCCGCCTGTCGATCTCACGATCCACTCTTCCCTCACTCGTGAACAAGACTCCGAGGTACTTGAACTCCTCCACTTGAGGCAGGGTCTCCTCCGCAACCCGGAGATTGCACTCCACCCTTTACCGGGCGAGAACCATGGACTCGGACTTGGAGGTGCTGATTCTCATCCCAGTCGCTTCACACTCAGCTGCGAACCGATCCAGTGAGAGCTGAAGATCCTGGCCAGATGAAGCCATCAGGACCACATCATCTGCAAAAAGCAGAGACCTAATCCTGCAGCCACCAAACCAGATCCCCTCAACGCCCTGACTGCGCCTAGAAATTCTGTCCATAAAAGTTATGAACAGAATCGGTGACAAAGGGCAGCCTTGGCGGAGTCCAACCCTCACTGGAAACGTGTCCGACTTACTGCCGGCAATGCGGGCCAAGCTCTGACACTGATCATACAGGGAGCGGACCGCCACAATCAGACAGTCCGATACCCCATACTCTCTGAGCACTCCCCACAGGATTTCCCGAGGGACACGGTCGAATGCCTTCTCCAAGTCCACAAAACACATGTAGACTGGTTGGGCAAACTCCCATGCACCCTCAAGGACCCTGCCGAGAGTATAGAGCTGGTCCACAGTTCCACGACCAGGACGAAAACCACACTGTTCCTCCTGAATCCAAGGTTCGACTATCCGGCGTAGCCTCCTCTCCAGTACACCTGAATAGACCTTACCAGGAAGGCTGAGGAGTGTGATCCCACGATAGTTGGAACACACCCTCCGGTTCCCCTTCTTAAAGAGAGGAACCACCACCCCAGTCTGCCAATCCAGAGGTACCGCCCCCGATGTCCACGTGATGCTGCAGAGTCTTGTCAACCAAGACAGCCCCACATCATCCAGAGCCTTAAGGAACTCCGGGCGGATCTCATCCACCCCCGGGGCCTTGCCACCAAGGAGCTTTTTAACTACCTCAGCAACCTCAGCCCCAGAAGTAGGAGAGCCCACCACAGATTCCCCAGGCACTGCTTCCTCATAGGAAGATGTGTTGGTGGGATTGAGGAGGTCTTCGAAGTATTCCCTCCACCGATCCACAACATCCGCAGTCGAGGTCAGCAGAACACCATCCTCACCATACACGGTGTTGATAGTGCACTGCTTCCCCTTCCTGAGGCGGCGGATGGTGGTCCAGAATCGCTTCGAAGACGTTTGGAAGTCCATGGCTTCCCCAAACTCCTCCTATGTCCGAGTTTTTGCCTCCGCGACCGCTGAAGCCGCACACCGCTTGGCCTGTCGGTACCTGTCCGCTGCCTCAGGAGTCCTTTGAGCCAAAAGAACCCGATAGGACTCCTTCTTCAGCTTGACGGCATCCCTCACCGCCGGTGTCCACCAACGGGTTCTAAGATTACCGCCACGACAGGCACCAACTACCTCGCGGCCACAGCTCCAATCAGCCGCCTCGTCAATAGAGGCGCGGAACATGGTCCATTCAGACTCAATGTCCAGCACCTCCCTCGTGACATGTTCAAAGTTCTTCCGGAGGTGGGAATTGAAACTCTCTCTGACAGGAGACTCTGACAGACGTTCCCAGCAAACTCTCACAATGCGTTTGGGCCTGCCAGGTCTGTCCGGCATCCTCCCCCACCATCGCAGCCAACTCACCACTAGGTGGTGATCGGTAGAAAGCTCCGCCCCTATCTTCATCCGAGTGTCCAAAACATGAGGCCGAAAATCCGATGACACAACTACAAAGTCGATCATGGAACTGCGGCCTAGGGTGTCCTGGTGCCAAGTGCACATATGGACACCCTTATGTTTGAACATGGTGTTCGTTATGGACAATCTGTGACGGGCACAAAAGTCCAATAACAAAACACCGCTCGGGTTCAGATCCGGGCAGCCATCCTTCCCAATCACGCCTCTCCAGGTTTCACTGTCGCTGCAAACATGAGCGTTGAAGTCCCCCAGTAGAACGAGGGAATCACCCGGGGGAGCACTCTCAAGTACTCCCTCGAGTGAATCCAAAAAGGGTAGGTACTCTGAGCTGCGGTTTGGCGCGTAAGCGCAAACCACAGTCAGGACCCGTTCCCCCACCCGAAGGCGGAGGGTAGTTACCCTCTCGTCCACCGGGTTGAACTCCAACATGCAGGCTCTGAGCTGGGGGACAACAAGAATTGCCACCCCAGCCCGTCGCCTCTCACTGCCGGCAACGCCAGAGTGAAAGAGAGTCCAGCCCCTCTCGAGAGAACTGGTTCCAGAGCCCTTGCTGTGCGTCGAAGTGAGTTCGACTATATCTAGCCGGAACTTCTCCACCTCACGCACTAGCTCAGGCTCCTTCCCCCCCAGCGAGGTGACGTTCCACGTCCCAAGAGCTAGCTTCTGTAGCCGAGGATCGGACCGCCAAGTGCCCTGCCTTCGGCTGCCGCCCAGCTCACATCGCACCCGACCTCTATGACCCCTGCTATGGGTGGTGAGCCCATTGGAGGGGGGACCCACGTTGCCTCTTCGGGCTGTGCCCGGCCGGGCCCCATGGGGACAGGCCCGGCCACCAGGCGCTCGCCATCGTGCCCCACCTCCGGGCCTGGCTCCAGAGGGGGGCCCCAGTGACCCGTGTCCGGGCGAGGGAAATCTGGGTCCTTTGTTTTTATTTTTCATGGAGGTCTTCGAGCTGCTCTTTGTCTGATCCCTCACCTAGGACCAGTTTGTCTTGGGAGACCCTACCAGGGGGCATAAAGCCCCTGGACAACATAGCTCCTAGGATCATTGGGACACGCAAACTCCTCTACCACGATAAGGTGGCAACTCAGAGGGGAGACAAACATGACAGTATGATGCAATGGCATCGGCTCAAAATCACAAAAACACACAGTCCGATGCTAGAATAAAACATTTAAACACACTTAGCACACAATTAACACAGCAACTGCAGAACAGACAACATTTTGACTTGGGGGCCGCATTGGGTTAATACAATGTACTGTATGTATATACAGTCGCGATCAAAAGTTTACATACACTTTTAAAGAATATAATGTCATGGCTGTCTTGAGTTTCCAATACTTTCTACAACTCTTATTTTTTTGTGATAGACTTAGACCAGGGGTCGGCAACCCGCGGCTCCGGAGCCGCATGCGGCTCTTTGACCACTCTGATGCAGCTCAGCTGCATACTTGCAGACCCCCCGATTTTCCCAGGAGTCTTATGAATCTCAGTGCCTCTCCTAGAAAACTCCCAGGGCAAATATAATCCTATTTTCACTCTAATTACTAGATTAAGGGCATGCCCTAATTGCACTGCAGTAATTGTCCTCTATAGCATTTACAAACAGCGTGCCAGCCCGGCCAAATGTTGTATGTAGCTTTTACTTGCACACGCAAAGCATACTTAGTCATCAGCCACACAGCTTACACTGACGGTAGTTGTATAAAACAACTTTAACACTGTTACGTTGCAAATATGCGCCACACTGTGAACCCACACCAAAAAAGAATGAAAAACACATTTCTGGAGAACATCCGCACCGTAACACAACATAAACACAACACAACCAATACCCAGAATCCCATGCAGCCCTAACTCTTCCGGTCTAGATTATACACCCCCGCTACCACCAAACCCCCCCACACATCAATCAATCAATCAATCAATGTTTATTTATATAGCCCTAAATCACAAGTGTCTCAAAGGGCTGTACAAGCCACAACGACATCCTCGGTACAGAGCCCACATACGGGCAAGGAAAAACTCACCCCAGTGGGACGTCGGTGAATGACTATGAGAAACCTTGGAGAGGACCGCATATGTGGGTAACCCCCCCCCCCCCTCTAGGGGAGACCGAAAGCAACGGATGTCGAGTGGGTCTGACATAACATTGTGAAAGTCCAGTCTACAGTGGATCCAACACATCAGCGGGAGTCCAGTCCACAGCGGGGCCAACAGGAAACCATCCCGAGCGGAGACGGGTCAGCAGCGCAGAGATGTCCCCAACCGATGCACAGGCTAGTGGTCCACCCGGGGTCCCGACTCTGGACAGCCAGCACTTCATCCATGGCCACCACATCAACCCTCCACCCCTCCGTGCGTTGGTTGAGCGGAAGAGTTAGGGCTGCATGGGATTCTGGGTATTTGTTGTGTTGTGTTTATGTTGTGTTACAGTGCAGATGTTCTCCAGAAATGTGTTTGACATTCTTTTTTGGTGTGGGTTCAAAGTGTGGCGCATATTTGTAACGTAACAGTGTTAAAGTTGTTTTATACGGCTACCGTCAGTGTAAGCTGTGTGGCTGTTGAACTAGTACGCCTTGCTGTCACTTCCGTGAGCAAGCTGAAGCTGCATTCAACATGTGGTCGAGCAGGTACACTGTTTGAGCAGGCTGTAGAGGGCGCCAAAAGCAGCGCCATCACGCCCTGATATTCGGGAGTCTCCCGTAAATAATGAGAGTGTTGGTAAGTATGACTCTATCAAGTGCCATTCATTCAAAACTCGCTTACTCGCGGGCCGCACTAACATCAAATTTCCATATTAAGTGCGTGTGTCTGAGACCCCTGGTTAACATAGCACAAATCAATTTAAGCTTTGTATGCGGTGTTTTTCATTTTAAATTTAATTTTTTTTTTTGTGGCTCCCATTATTTTCTTTAATTTGTGAAACTTGCCAAAATGGCTCTTTAAGTGGTAAAGGTTGCCGACCCCTGTGCTAGTTCAACCCAGCAACACGGAAAACACCACAATGAACCAGCATAACACCCAAACACTGATAACACAATTTGAGCAAAATAGTCCCTTTTTTTTTTTTTTCTCGAGTCTCTTAATTCAGCCAAACCACAGATGAGGATACCGTATTGCAGCCACAGCTCCGGATGGTTCAGCACACGGCGATATTCTGCTCTTCACAGCCGATCTGTAGCGCCCGTGTGTCGTCCTCAAAAGCAGGAACTGCAGCAATCAGCCCCCATCTGCTCTGTCTCAGGTACTGCAGCAACGGCGATGGTCAGCTTCAGCTGAACAGTCGACGAGTCACGGCACCAATTTTGTAGTGAGTCTCATTCTGCGTTGTGTAGTTTTTTAAAATAAAGGACACTTCGCCATGCCGTCGGTTCAGTATTTATTGGTAACCTGCGTTGGAAACACGAAACACACACACACACAGGTCACAACTTTCGGGCGGAGTGATATCTGCTCCTTCTCATTCAAACGTCCGAAGGAAGAGGAAGTAAAACAATCATTCATTCATATAAAAATAATAATAAATTAAATTACATTAACAAAAACGTTTTATCACAAAATAATAATAATGCACAAATCCACATACCTGCGTTGGAAACACAAAACACACACACACACACAGGTCACAACTTTCGGGCGGAGTGATATCTGCTCCTGTGTGAGGTAAATACCACGTGTAAATACTACCAAACAATTCACACAGTCGACGCTCTACTTCTAAATAAACGAAATTGTGCACAAAAATTACTTTAAACACATCACTTGTACACACAACATTATTGGGTTAACTTTTAAAGTATCTAGAACGTTTAGGAAGAATATTTACAATATGAAGAAACACGGAGCATTGAAGAACTATTACCTTCTCATTCAAACGTCCGAAGGAAGAGGAAGTAAAACAATCGAAAAAACAGCAAAGACACTTCCTGCACGGGACATCCGGTTCTTCTTCCTGTGAGGAAGTCAAGCAGCCAGTTGCAAAGGGGGGCACTGAAAGTAGAGTGATTGGAGCACATACGTGTTGGTCACAAAAAACATTCATGAAGTTTGGTTATTTTATGAATGTATTATGGGTCTACTGAAAATGTGACCAAATCTGCTGGGTCAAAAGTATACATACAGCAATGTTAATATTTGTTTACATGTCCCTTGGCAAGTTTCACTGCAATAAGGGGCTTTTGGTAGCCATCCACAAGCTTCTGGTAAGCTTCTGGTTGAATTTTTGACCACTCCTCTTGACAAAATTGGTGCAGATCAGCTGAATTTGTTGGTTTTCTGACATGGACTTGTTTCTTCAGCATTGTCCACACGTTTAAGTCAGGACTTTGGGAAGGCCATTCTAAAACTTTAATTCTAGCCTGATTTAGCCATTCCTTGACCACTTTTGACGTGTGTTTGGGGTCATTGTCCTGTTGGAACACCCAACTGCGCCAAAGACCCAACCTCTGGGCTGATGATTTTAGGTTGTCCTAAAGAATTTGGAGGTAATCCTCCTTTTGTTAGGCCTATTTTAGAGGGCTCTAGCCCCCCTAAAATATTCTTAAGCCCCCCTAAATAATTTGGTGTTATATTTTCTTTTTCTTTTTTTTCTTTTCTGTTTTTTACAAAGACATGCCGACATATTCATTATAAAGTGGCCCGAATTGCTGTATAACTTCAGTGAAGTGCCCCGCGCATATTTCAGCATAATGCCTCTCCTCTGTTTTCATTATAGACAGAGCATGTGAATGCAGCACCCACTTTTCATTGAATATGTACTTCACTGTGCAACCTACTAATACAAGTCTCAATCAATCAATCAATCAATATAATGCACTGTTACTCCGAGGTAATTATGGTTACCGATTGATGTCCAGTAGTCCCCACTGAGAGCAACTACAGCTGTAAAGTTGTCACTTTTACAGTCCTCTCCTTTTCATACAACTCGTGTATTCTTCGTGCGATGGTGCGTCTTGATGTTTTGTTTTTTTGTGCGTTCTCCTTCCTTTTCCGCAGGAGCCAGCAATAGGCGTTAACAAAATAAAAGCATGTACCGTATTTTTCGGAGTATAAGTCGCTCCGGAGTATAAGTCGCTCCGGAGTATAAGTCGCACGGGCCGAAAATGCATAATAAAGAAGGAAAAAAACATATATAAGTTGCACTGGAGTATAAGTCGCATTTTTTTGGGAAATTTATTTGATAAAACCCAACACCAAGAATAGACATTTGAAAGGCAATTTCAAATAAATAAAGAATAGTGAACAACAGGCTGAATAAGTGTACGTTATATGACGCATAAATAACCAACTGAGAACGTGCCTGGTATGTTAACGTAACATATTATGGTAAGAGTCATTCAAATAACTAACCTATAGAACATGCTATACGTTTACCAAAAAATATGTCACTCCTAATCGCTAAATCCGATGAAATCTTATACGTCTAGTCTTTTACGTGAATGAGCTAAATAATATTATTTGATATTTTACGGTAATGTGTTAATAATTTTACACATAAGTCGCTCCTGAGTATAAGTCGCACCCCCGGCCAAACTATGAAAAAAACTGCGACTTATAGTCCGAAAAATACGGTAAACAACATACGCAAATGCGCGATAAAATAATTGTTGGCGTTAATAGATTGATGGGTTAACTCGAAATTAACGCATTAACTTGCCCACCCCTAATATATATATATACACTACCGTTCAAAAGTTTGGGGTCACCCAAACAATTTTGTGGAATAGCCTTAATTTCTAAGAACAAGAATAGACTGTCGAGTTTCAGATGAAAGTTCTCTTTTTCTGGCCATTTTGAGCGTTTAATTGACCCCACAAATGTGATGCTCCAGAAACTCAATCTGCTCAAAGGAAGGTCAGTTTTGTAGCTTCTGTAACGAGCTAAACTGTTTTCAGATGTGTGAACATGATTGCACAAGGGTTTTCTAATCATCAATTAGCCTTCTGAGCCAATGAGCAAACACATTGTACCATTAGAACACTGGAGTGATAGTTGCTGGAAATGGGCCTCTATACACCTATGTAGATATTGCACCAAAAACCAGACATTTGCAGCTAGAATAGTCATTTACCACATTAGCAATGTATAGAGTGTATTTATTTAAAGTTAAGACTAGTTTAAAGTTATCTTCATTGAAAAGTACAGTGCTTTTCCTTCAAAAATAAGGACATTTCAATGTGACCCCAAACTTTTGAACGATAGTGTATATATTTCTTGTGGACTAATTGACTGAAATAGTGCACACTTGCTGCGTGCTTGCCCGACACTGCGGCACGAGCGCAATGATGTCACGTTATCGATAGGAAAATGCATTTTTAGACAATATGATATGCCTGAGCGGCTAGGAGACACCGAGAGTAACAAGCGGTGGAAAATGGATAAGAAGGGACAGATTTTTAAAAATAATAATAAATAATCCGGCCTGCGGGTCGTAGTTTGGGGACCCCTGCACTAGACAGTATATCTTACCTTTACTTGTAAATGAAGTTCATTCGCCTTCCCTTCTGGATGAAGATCTCTATGACTTTGTTGTAGAAGTCCTCATTGTTCTCTTTTTCTTTGAGTTTTAAAGGCCTACTGAAATGAAATTTTTTTATTTATTTATATGTGGGCTCTGTACCGAGGATGTCGTTGTGGCTTGTACAGCCCTTTGAGACACTTGTGATTTAGGGCTATATAAATAAACATTGATTGATTGATTGATATTTAAACGGGGATAGCAGATCCATTCTATGTGTCAGACTTGATCATTTCGCGATATTGCCATATTTTTGCTGAAAGGATTTAGTAGAGAACAACGACGATAAAGTTCGCAACTTTTGGTCGCTGATAAAAAAAAGCCTTGCCTATACCGGAAATAGCGTGATGTCACAGGAGGTAGGATTCCTCACAATTCCCCGTTGTTTACAATGGAGCGAGAGAGATTCGGACCGAGAAAGCGACGATTACCCCATTAATTTGAGCGAGGATGAAAGATTCGTAGATGAGGAACGTTAGAGTGAAGAACTAGAGAGGCAGTGCAGGGTGTATCTTTTTTCGCTCTGACCGTAACTTAGGTACAAGGTCTCATTGGATTCCACACACTCTCCTTTTTCTATTGTGGATCACGGATTTGTATTTTAAACCACCTCGGATACTATATCCTCTTGAAAATGAGAGTCGAGAACGCGAAATGGACATTCACAGTGACTTTTATCTCCACGACAATACATCAGCGAAGCTCTTTAGCTACTGAGCTAACGTGATAGCATCTGGCTCAAAATGCAGATAGAAACAAAATAAATAAATCCCTGACTGGAAGGATAGACAGAAGATCAACAATACTATTAAACCATGGACATGTAACTACACGGTTAATAATTCTCAGCCTGGCAAAGCTTAACAATGCTGTTGCTAACGACGCTGAAGCTAACTTAGCAACTTAACAACCGGACCTCACAGAGCTATGATAAAAACATTAGCGCTCCACCTACGCCAGCCAGCCCTCATCTGCTCATCAACACCCGTGCTCACCTGCGTTCCAGCGATCGACGGCGCGACGAAGGACTCCACCCGATCACAGATGCGGTTGGTGGCTAGCATCGGCTGGCGCGTCTGCTATCCAAGTAAGTACTCCTTGTTGTGTTGCTACAGCCAGCCGCTAATACACCGATCCCACCTACAACTTTCTTCTTTGCAATCTCCATTGTTCATTAAACAAATTGCAAAAGATTCACCAACACAGATGTCCAAAATACTGTGGAATTTTGCGATGAAAACAGAGCAGTTTGTATGGTGACACATTGGGTACGAATACTTCCGTTTCCGTCGTGACGTCACGCGCATACGCATCATACATAGACGTTTCCAACTGGAAGTTTAGCGGGAAATTTAAAATTGCACTTTAGAAGTTAACCCGGCCGTATTGGCATGTGTTGCAATGTTAAGATTTCATCATTGATATATAAACCATCAGACTGCGTGGTCGGTAGTAGTGGGTTTCAGTAGGCCTTTAAATGTCTCTCTTTCTCAATTGAGATAATTGCCACGAAATGAAAGCTCCTGTTTCCCCAGAAAGCAAGTGGCGTGTATCAGGTATTCTAATATCTCACGATGTTCCTTTACATTGGCATTGTGGATGCTGATATTGAGAGTCCGTTGTTCATTTAGAGCCAGATCAATACGTGATATTCCAACATTTTTAAAGAAACCTGACCTTATATGTGGGCAGATGAGCAGATACATATACATACACATACACACACACATATACATATATATATATATATATATATATATATATATATATATATACATATACATATACACATTTTATATACATATATGCACATTTTATATATATATATATATATATATATATATATATATATATATATATATATATATATATATATATATATATATGGGCAGCACGGTGGAAGAGGGGTTAGTGCGTCTGCCTCACAATACGAAGGTCCTGAGTAGTCGTGAGTTCAATCCCGGCCTCTGGATCTTTCTGTGTGGAGTTTGCATGTTCTCCCCGTGACTGCGTGGGTTCCCTCCGGGTACTCCGGCTTCCTCCCACCTCCAAAGACATGCACCTGGGGATAGGTGGATTGGCAACACTAAATTGGCCCTACTGTGTGATTGTGAATGTTGTCTGTCTATCTGTGTTGGCCCTGCGATGAGGTGGCGACTTGTCCAGGGTGTACCCCGCCTTCCGCCCGATTGTACTTGAGATAAGCTCCAGCGCCCCCCGCTACCCCGAAGGGAATAAGCGGTAGAAAATGGATGGATGGGATATATATATATATATATATATATATACAAAAATATATTTTTTTTTTTCAAAAATGAGTTTTTATTCAAGGAAATCTACGGTAAGAGATGTAAGATAACATTTGGATCTGAATACATTTAAAGGCTAGAGTATACAAATGACTTTTAAGATGGGACTTAAATGCTTCCACTGAGGTAGCATCTCTAACTGTTACTGGTAAGGCATTCCAGAGTACTGCAACCTGAATAGAAAACGCTCTATAGCCCGCAGACTTTTTTGGGCTTTGGGAATCACTAATAAGCCGGAGTTCTTCTGGCCTGGACATATGGTACAATACAATCAGCAAGATAGGATGGAGCTAGACTGTTTAGTATTTTATACGTAAGTAGTAAAACCTTAAAGTCTTAAGTGCACAGTAGGCCAGTGCCGGTGAGCCAGTATAGGTGTAATATGATCAAACTTTCTTGTTCTTGTCAAAAGTCTAGCAGCCACATTTTGTACCAACTGTAATCTTTTAATGCTAGACATAGGGAGACCCGAAAATAATATGTTACAGTAATCGAGATGAGACGTAACTGTCAGGCTTGTCCCTGACAGTTTGGTTATGTTTTAGTTTTTCCTCTGTGTTTGTCTTTGTTTCCTGTCAGCGCTCTTATTTTGGTTGTTTCCTGTTTTCTCCCTGAGTGCTGTTTTCCCTCAACTGTGGCTGATTGGCACCTGGCCACACCTGGTGTCAATCAGCCAGCTGCTATTTAAACCTGCCTTGCCATCCAGTCTGTGCTGGAGTGTTGTCGATGTCATTAATACTTGTCGCTGATACTTGTCGATGTCTCTACTACCTGTCGAGCTACTACTTGTCGTCGTAGCGGTAAGCTGTTCCTGATAGCTATTTGTAGTTTGCTGTCTCCTAGCTTCTTGTTTTCCTGTTAGCCAGATCCTGTTAGCCGTTAGCTATTTCCAGTTTTAGTGTTTGCTGGTTCCTGTTTTCATTTTGCCTGTTCCTAGTTCCTGGTTTGTGTTTTTGCTTTATTGTGAACATTAATGTTTTCCTGCACCAAGCCTGCCTTCTCTGCATCTTGGGGTTCGTCACCAACATTCTGTGACAGAATACTCCAGCCTAACACGAACCCCGCAGATATTTCGATGGCGGAGAGGCTTGACGGGATTCTGGTGATGATGGCTAAATTAAAGAATAGTCCGGCCTCATTCCAAGCCCTCTCTCACCCACCCCTGTCGTCTGTGGGCCTATCTGGTGACGTCTGGGATCCGTCCCTTGATGGGGGGGCTATGAGTAGCTGTGCAGCTGGGGAGGCACAGCTACTTCCCACCCCAGTGGGTCTGCAACAGACGGCGCCATCCTCTTCGGTGGGCCAGCAGACGCCACCATGCACTCCGGTGGACCAGCAGACGCCACCATGCACTCCGGTGGGCCAGCAGACGCCGCCACCATGCAGTCCGGTGGGCCAGCAGACGCCGCCACCATGCAGTCCGGTGGGCCAGCAGACGCCGCCACCATGCAGTACGGTGGGCCAGCAGACGCCCCCACCATGCAGTCCGGTGGGCCAGCAGCAGAGGGCACCACCATCCACTCCGGTGGGCCAGCAGCAGAGGGCGCCACCATGCACTCCGGTGGGCCAGCAGCAGAGGGCGCCACCATGCACTCCGGTGGGCCAGCAGCAGAGGGCGCCACCATGCAGTCCGGTGGGCCAGCAGCAGAGGGCGCCACCATGCACTCCGGTGGGCCAGCAGCAGAGGGCGCCACCATCCTCTCCGGTGGGCCAGCAGCAGAGGGCGCCACCATCCTCTCCGGTGGGCCAGCAGCAGAGGGGGGGACGCTAAAGGCAGTGCCATCATGGCACGCCGTCAATATTGTTGCCCGGGTGAAAATCGGGAGAATGGATGCCTTGGGAAATTTTCGGGAGGGGCACTGAAATTCAGGAGTCTCCCGGAAAGATCGGGAGGGTTGGCAAGTATGGTATTTCCTGTCAGCGCTCTTATTTTGGTTCTTTTTCCTGCACGTCTCCCTGAGCGCTTGTTTCCCTCACCTGTACCTGATTGGCAGTCTGGCACACCTGTCAGCCTCCAGTCAGGGCTGGAGTATTGATAGCTGGAGTATAAAAACATGCACACAGTCATCTGCAAAGGAGAAGCCAGAGCTCGAGAACACTCTTATGTTGTTAAAGTCTATGATTGGGAATACTTGGCCTTTGTGGTGAAATACGTGAAAAGACAAAGTGGATAATACGAAAGCTGTGTGCGTTCAGTCGAGATGACGAACAGGGCTACGAGTTCTAAACTATCAATGCCGGACTTCAGCCAATAACGTACATTTATTTACTGACATTTTTTTTATAATTCATCATGTTCAAACCATTACTTTTGCACTTTCCTAAAAAGAAACACTGTAAACCAGGCTTGTCCAAAGCCATTTTTCACCCACAACTTATTTTTTTTATATCATTAATGTTTAATGAATTCATTACTAATAACATACTGTATATAATTAGATTTTCACTCATTTTCTTTGTCACTCATAACACGTAGCATGTATATTCACATGCATTGGAATGCTTTTAGCGTCCAAAATGCACAAAATGTTTTAAATTTAATTTTTTTGGACTCGAGAATGTTTTTTATTGAAGAATTACCTGCAAGCGGTTTACCCTTTCAATCATTAAAGCTGTTCACACAAAAGTTAAGCTGTTTTACATCTAATAAAGCGAACTGTGACCTTAAAAGCAAGGTATGTACTCAATCAACAATATGATGGTCAGTAATAGTAATAATAATTATCAATCATTGAATGTATTTTGTTAAGTAGGTGAAGCTCACTTTTCAAAGTTCACCCATTTAACTCCCTACATGGTTGCCATCATGTGACGCACACACATGCACAGATGCAGCATAAAAGGTGGCCTCTCAGCTCATGGAGTCATAAGAAGGGAGCGAGACTCAGATGAGTTGGATGGCTTCCCTTTTTATTGTCTTCACTAGACATTTAGTCTCCTTCGAGTTTTCAACTTCCATCATATGAGAGCTACTTTGACAGCAACCAAGGAGAGGTGAGCTATTTGTGTTGTATTAGTATGACTGGTAACATTTCAATTGTGCTTAATTTACCAAGCATATCTCCACTCAAACAGTGTGATTATTGTATTTATGATATTTTGTGTTGCGGTGAAATAGAAGCATTATGTCGAAATTGAACAGTTATACTCAAAGTTGAAGCAAATACCTCTGCTCTAGATGGTATGAAGATGGAGCACTGATGTTCTTCTCTTCTCTTCCTGCCTCTGCTGTGTTGTGACACACTTGCTACTAATTGTAAGTGTAGGACATACACATTTATATTGCAGTAACTATTTAGTATTCTCTTTGCTTGTCTTGTTCAATTTTACTGTGCTTGCTTTTGATGGACATTTTACCTTCTTCAATTTGTTTGCCTTTTGCCTCATGCATGTCTGCTGTGTGACTCACAAGCTAACGTAGTAAAAGGTGTCTAACACCACTTATGGTTTTAAGTGAGGCTGCAGTTATTGATTATTTTGGTAATCATGGAATCTATCGATTCATTTGTTTAAATAATAGCGTAACTGAATACTGCCTCAATGCTTCTTTTAGGGAAAATAGTTTAAATAAACAAGGATTATTCGAATTACCTTTTTTCTTTTAAATGCACAGAAAATTTAAATTGCACTTTAAACCCTCGTGCAAGTTTAAGATTGACTATACAAGGCACCCGCTCATGAAAGTGTCATAAGTCAGCAATACATTAACAATTGAACGCTCTATTTATTGATATAGCCTTTTTTTTTTTTTTTGGCTTTTTGTCAAAAATATCAAGTATATATACACACATATATACATACATATATACACACTATATATATATATATATATATATATATATATATATATATATATATATATATATATATATATATATATATATATATATATATATATATATATATATATATATATATATATATATATGTATATATATATATATACACACACAAATATGTATGTGTGTATATCCTGTCCAACCACATGGGCAAATGATATTGTTGATCAAGATGCCCAAACCTACTGTAAAGATTTAACTGATTTGACTGTTGTTGTTTTTTTTACAAATGGAGAATGCAAAATATGCAATATTTATAAAAATAAGTTGGAGTGTGATATTTGAGGCTGGGTAATTACAGCCTTGAATAGGTCAATAACTCATGACAACACTGATTTTGATACAGAAGACACAGACAAAAGATTTTTACAGTGCCTACTGAGCTAAAATGAGAGAGGAATTAGGTCTTTTGTAAACATCTGCCGTGTTATATACTTAACATGGGATCAAAATACAAAATGTAGATGCTAACATGTTCTCCCATCTATTTGAATAAAACATATGTTATGCAAGTCAAACATATAAGATGGCGTTAGCTGCTAAAATAGACTTTGACCTTGTTCTTGCAATTATAATAATAATAATGCAAGATTCTTTCTGGTAATGTGATGCATCATTAGTTTAGTGCTTTAGTGAAACTTCAGCTTCATTTGACAGTGCAAACATTTCACCACAATGTCTGTCTTTTTCAATTTTAAATGAGCGCAAAAGTTTGGACAACTTCTCTCGTTTTCTTTGGGTCCATTCCTCTCTTTCCCCCTCGTTGACAATGTAAGCGTATTTTAGTTTCCGAGCACTGCACACGATCTGGATTTTATGCATTTGAATTAGTAAACTCAGTGTTCCGAATAATAGCGTTATATGATATTAAATGAGATCTCAAATAAATACTTCAAATACCTCAGCTTTCTTTGGACATTCCTTTAGTAAACATGAAACTTTTCTAAAAAACTCAGCACAGTGGATCTTATAACAAGTAGCACAACTTCTACATCTATTCCCCACACAGTGCACAGTGAGGCACAGCAAGCGTGTTTTGCATCAAACGTCTATTCGGGGTGCAACGGTACAGGTAACCTACAGTACAGAACGGTACGCTACGGTCCGGACCTTGGTTTTTTGGGCGCAATTTTGGTTCATTGTCTGTACATTTTTTGTGTTTAAAAAGAGAAAACGTTTTTCCTCTCAAATTTCTCTTTTTTTTTGCTTCTCAGCAAAAACTGCAGACATTTATTTAAAGTTAACAGTTACTAAACAACACTTTCAAATGGTAAATTAACTTTACAGAGAAGCAAGACTATACTGCTAAAAGAAAAGAGAGTGTGAGCAAGACGAAGAAAACTTCAAAAACAGGAATATTTTGGTCAAACCTTGGTAAAGACATCAATACAACATCAATCACAAAAGAAACCCATAGGGAGAGTAATCTTTGCCCAAAAGACAAATACAATATAAATAAGTGATCTCTGCTATCACAACAGTCTTTGTCTTATGTTCCTGGGATTTGTGGGTATAAAAGTGTCCTTTCTTTTGAACATAAAACAGGCCCAGGCAGTTAAGGCAAAGCAATACAATGTAAGGTACGTAAGAAGCACTTAGACTAAAATGGTTGTTAGACAAGAAATTACTAAAATATTTATTTTGCCACAACAAGTTAAGTCATGTTTAGTATGAAGAAATACATGTGACTTCTTATTGGACTACGTGTATAACCCAGCTGGTTCGACTTCTGTGCCTTTTTACAGCATGCCGCACAAGGACTCGAACCCTGGTTGTTCGTAATGAGAGGCAAGTGTGCTGACCACTGGACTAAAACACAGAGCTGGTAGCCCAGCACTATTCTTCAAGTTGTCGGTGAGTGAGGTGTACCCACGTATTTGCCTGGCCACCGTTACACTCACCCCCCTAAACCTCACGCTCATACAGGTCACAACACCATTATAGCGGCTCTGCATTGTGTTCTGATCTTCCCTTACTGCGAAATCACGTCAACCGATTGAGAGGTAAGTGTGCTAGCCTCTAGGCTAAAAGCCCAAGCTGGCAGCCCAGCAGCCAGTACTACTCTTGAAATTGTCGGGGAGTGAGGTTTACCAACGTACATCTGGTGCAGTCGCACTAGCTGGCCCCCGTTACCCGTGTTCAGTTAAAAAACAACAACAATGATGTGTGCACTTCATTTTCTTTCTGAGTCAAAGTCATGTGGTTTTGCTGCACTGTAAAGAGGATGACTATAGAGATTAATTTATTTATTTATTATGAAAGCGTTTTTCTTTACACTGAATGTATGGACAGTAACTGAATTTTTTGCGTTTGAATTTTGTGAACAGAAGTTTTTTGCATCAATTTGATAAAAATAAAAAAATTGTTAGCAAAATGCATGTTTCAAAAATCAGTTACAAAATTTAAGGTTTAAAAATTCAGTGTTTAAAAATTCAGTGTAAAAAAAAAAATCTACATAAAAAATTCAGAGCTGAAAAATTCAGTGTCGCAAAATTTGCTGCTTCATAAAACAAGACTCCATTCATCCATTTTCTACTGTTTGTCCCGCTCTGGGTTGACTCAGTTCTGGTAAATTAAGACAGAAGCAATCCATCCTGTCTCAGAAGCAGCCAATCAGGTCTCAAGTTTGAGGTCACGTGACACGGGTCTTGCAAAACAGCATAAAAAAGGCAGTTAGGGCTACTTGGGCATAATACAACATTATTAACATTTCAATGCGACCCGCTGGATATTTAGAAATGATTGCAATGGTTAGAATCTGCACTTTTAAGTGACATACAGGTTACTACGGTGACCATAGGAAGTGCTGCTTCATGCAGACGAGGCACAGGACAGAGTGGGCTGGGCAGCAACCAGCCTGAGACCTCGCAAACGCAAGTGTCAGACGGAGGCAGATTTCTACAGCAAAGTTCTGCAGAAAAGTGATATATCAAATAAGTGGATGAATTTTCCCATGTTGCCTATATTTTTTGCTGTTTGTTGCATCTTTGTTGCTCTTGCTCGATAATAAAAGATGTCGCTCAAGGAGTGGTCTAGGAAGTAACGGAGCAACGTTCATATATTTTGAATATTCAGTGTTTTATTGTTCATAGTTAATATTGTAAATCCCACATTCTGAATTTTTATGTACATTCTGAGTGTTTTATTCAGTAAAAAAAAAACGAAGCAGACCATCTCTAAAACTAAATAAACTTTAGATTTTCAACGGAATTATATCAGAAATCAGAATCAGAAATACTTTATTAATCCCTGAGGGGAAATTAAAATTTTCAACACAATCCCATCAGCATTAATCCCAATATGACAGTCAGAATCTACATAAAAATATAGAGTTTGGGATTTACAATAAAACACTGAATATTGAGAATATATGAACGTTGCTCCTCTACTGAAGACCACCTCCCTGATCGACATTTTATAATCGAGCAATAACAACAAATATGCAATGAACACGGGAAAAATTAAACACCTAGGGTAAAAAAAACATCCACATGTTCGTAAAAATATCACTGTTCTGCAGAACTTTGTTGTAAAAATCTGGCTCCGTCTAACACTCGCTATCAGGCTTTTGTGACCCACCCAATCTTCCCCACACAGCTTCCCATGTCAATCAAAAGTGCAGATTCTAACTATTGGAATAATTTCTATAGTTAGAAAATATCCAGCGGGCTGCATTGAAATGTTGATTATGTTGTGTTATGCCCAGGTAGCCCAGTTAACTGCCTTTTTTATACTGTTTTGCAATACCTGTGTCACGTGACTTTAAACTTGACACCTCATTGGCTGGTTCTGGGACAGGATCGATTGCTTTAGTATTAATTTACCGGGAGTGAGTTTTGCTTTTTAAAACAGCAAATTTTACGACCTAGAATTTTTTTACACTGAATTTTTAAACACACACATTCTGCTAACAATTTTTTGTCAATGAAATTGTCAGCATAATCTGATGTAAAAAAAAAATTCAGTTCATAAAATTCAAACACAAAAAATTCAGTTACATAAATTCAGAGTCAAAAAAACCTTTCTTAATAAAGACACATTAATTAAGCTCCATAGATCACAAGGACCAGCACATCAGTGACTACATTTCCACTCACTAAATTTGTCTGATTTCTCAAATATTTCGGCTCAAAATAAGCATTCTACAACCCATGCAAAACACCTAATCTGATCGTGTTTGGCTTATTAAAAGTCAGATCTAACTCCTAGATTATGCGATTGAAAACCAGATTTCACGAGTGAGTGTGCCACCAGAGCGGCACTTTTGTCCCTCTGCGCCAGTCTTAACGCGTGGGGTACAACCGGAATCAAATCCCATTTAATAAAAATATAGGCAACCACTGGAAATGAAGTTGCTTCACAAATGAAAAGAACAGAACAATTTGAAGTGCATCGATAGGAGATGCCAATATTACAGCGAACATCAGGTACAACAAGAACTGGGCTGTTGACTCATCCAGGTCTGCGATCTTTAACGAGCGAATTGTGAGGAGCAGCAAAGATGTCTTGTTTTGGTGTAACGTCATAGGTCAACCGGAAAAGCAATACATTTATACTTGCTCCAAGGAAATAAGCACCCCCCAGTGTACGGGAGGCACACGGCGTATGACCAATAGTCGCATTAGAACAACTATTTGAGAAATTTGAAATTTGATTGACTTAATGCATGGAAAGATAGTCATCTGTTTCATTTTGCTATTCCAAAGTCCGTCAAGGATACTCTGACATTAATTACACACCACGGTCTTGTCATCACTAGTGTTCGCTCTGCGCCGACATGAACACGCAGTTCATGCTGCACAATGTGACCGTGGTTGTGGAGTACCGAGACCCGTTTATCAAAATGGTCTTCAAAAATGTTCTAGTGTTTGTCCTCGGCCTGTTCATCAACTACATCAACATCATCTTCATGCACACCTTCTGCAAGCATCAGGTAAGACATGGTAGGACACGGTGAGACATGGCAAGACTTAGTCAGGAACTTTGAAAAGAACATACAACAAACTGTGACACAGTTCTCCTTTGCGGTCAGATGTTCTACACCAACCCTCGCTACATCCTCTTCTTCCACCTGGTGCTGAACAACGTAATCCAAGTGAACGTGACCCTGGTGCTCTTCTTTGTCAGCTACATCCTGTACACGATCAACATGTCCGTGTGTGTCACTTTGATCCTGCTGGCGCTCTTCACCACCGAGAACATGCCGCTCAATCTGGCGTGCATGGCGGCCGAGTGCTACATCGCCGTGTGCCTGCCGCTGCAGCATGCCCGCCTCTGCACCGTCAACAGAACTCTCATCACTATTGTTCTGATCTGGACCACGAGCTTGATCTCGGTTCTGCCTGACCTCTTCATCACCTTAGCCACCAAGCCACTCGACTTCTTCTCTTCTAGAGTGTTCTGTATGCGAGAAAATGCCTTCCCTAATCCGCTGATTTCCAAAAAGAAGGACAGCACCTACATTGTGTACCTGATCCTGGTCTGGTCTGTTCTCTTTTACACATACTTTATGATTCTCTGTACCGCCCAAAATGCCAGCAAGGATGGCAAGAAGGCCCGGACGACCATCCTGCTACACAGCGTCCAGGTCCTCCTATGCATGACCACGTATGCCGCGCCAATAGTCAAAACCTCTATAAAGAACTCGTTCCCTAAGAACTACAGCGACTCTCTCTTCGCTAGCTACATCATCGTACAGATACTACCTCGTGCCATCAATCCTGTCATCTATGGCGTTCGAGACAAATGTTTGAGTAAGTTCTTCATGCACGAAATGAGCTGCAAGAGCGTTGGGCGCCCGAACCTTTGACTCATCACGTTCATTGGCTCATTTCCTCTTTTTGACTCAACTCCATTGTTTCTACACTACAACCCGTTTAGAAGAAAGGTTTAAATGGCCAAATCTTCACTGACTTACTCACTGTAAAACACAGAGTACATAGATAGCTAACAGTGAAAAAGTAGTACCTTAATGGAAAACAACTTTTACTACTTAATGTATGGTGAACCTTGTTGCTGACACCCATGTCAACAATGTAAATTAGTAAAGGGATTCTTAACCTTTTTGACCTTGAGGCCCAACCTTTCCACTAAAGAGGGGCCCAGGCCCACTCAAATATTAACACTGAATTCGTAATCATGCTCTTGATTTTTATCGTGTTCAGTAATTATATCTAACCTTCTTTTAGTTTACAAACCTGTCAAATAATATAAAACTATCGCCATGTGTACATGGACAACATTTATTTAATCTGATCATCATTCAGATTAGAATGTTCCTGTGTAGATGGATCCTGAAAAAAACGATCTGATTATGACGTGTTTTTCATGCATCACACCTTAATTCGGAATACTTTACTTTGACATGCGCAGAACCTAACAAACAGAAAGGTGTGTTATTATTTGTGCTATGGCGCCATCTTTTGGACGAGTTCGCTCACTGTAGGTGCTGAATAAGCAGTAAACGCTAAACAAACGTGACTTTTTGCATTTCTGCTTGTTCAATGTTATCACAGTATTTATTTCTTTTTTTCCCCTTCTGTTAACTACTTTTGTTTTACCTCCTTTTTTGAAATTGAGCTTTTCTCTGCTTTTTATGTTGTGATTATGTACAGTAAAGCTGTGAATAAAACAGCTCATTAAGACGACAACTGGATCTCCTCTTTTATTGTTATATCGACACGAAACTCCAGACCATACTTTTGTTTTTGCTAGTCTCGTTTTAAGGCAACCAACTCAACAGTATATAATGCTACGTCTGTACATGTTGAATGGGGGGAGACAGCAGCAAGACAATCGCTTCATTCGGAGACTATTACATTTAGTCCCGACTCCACTAGGCAGGGTTTCCCGCAGCGCTATGTTGTTAAGGCGGCCGCCTTAACAACAAAGAGCCACCGCCTAAACTAACGTCTTAACAAGCTGCTACGCTTCGTTCTGCCTCTGCCTCTGTCAGTACGTCTCTGCAGCACCCAGTAATGTCCCACCCACAGAACCATCTGATTGGTTACACGCAGAGCGGTAACAGCCAATCAGCAGTGCGTATTCAGAGCGCATGTAACAGCCAATCAGCAGTGCGTATTCAGAGCGCATGTAACAGCCAATCAGCAGTGCGTATTCAGAGCGCATGGAGTCAGTGCTCCTTCAATGGAGTGAGCAGAAAGGTGAGCATAATGCAGCGGACTCTCCCCAAATTATAATAAACACTTCCAAGTCAACTACTAGTAACATCACTATGAGCCCGTTGACGTTCTAGAAACATAAGCGGCAGCTCAGCTCGCTCGCAGTCATTGAGGTGAAGGCTAATTAGCTTTTAGCGTAACGTTAGCTCACTGTGCGGTGTGTGTGTGCGTGTGTGTGTGTGTGTTACGGACAGCAAAGCCCTGTCTGTCTGAGAGAAAGACAAGCATTATTGACCTACAGTTAACAACTACGTTATTTTACTTTACCTTTTCCTGTGTTGATTGAGCTGTGTTGAAGCAGCAAAAAAGGACATTATGTTAAATGAAGAGTTTCCTGAAGCTGTCTCTGATAGTTGATATAATAATGTAACTGCATCATAAAGCCTACATGAACTCCATGGTGTTCAGGGATGAATAGTCTCTCCTATTGCTATTGTACTATTTTTTCAGCTATAGTTACATTAATCATTAGTAATGTAGCAGCCTAGTTTTGAATGGCAGGGTCCCTGCTATCACATGTTGATAAGAATATAACGTTTACATAATAAAAATCAACTACAGGCTTCCCAAATGCTGTAATAAATTAAGCATGATGAGTTGAGCATATGTCAGCATGTGGCCCCACTTTTAACTCTTTTTTTCAAACGCTTATTGCAAACGCTTTGTAACCTGTATGTTACTCTAATAAAGCACTGTACAAGTACTAAGTAAAACAGTGAATGATATGTCTGGGCTAGAAACTAAACTCGGCTCTAGGAATGAAGAGTAATAAAGACTGAACACAGGTTTTAAGTTTAAGTGGTACCAAATTATATTGAAGAATAATAGGAAAAATAAACAAACAACATCAACATGTAAATTCGAATGACCATTCACATATTCAACAATTCACAGAACGTTCAGTATTTACAATACAATAGTGTACTTGATTCAGTCCTTGTTTTCTACCAACGATGGTATAAGCGCAACACGAGTTCAAAGTTCATTAAACGGGCCCTACAAAGTCCACGTTGTGGTGGCAGTGTCCAGAGGGGTTTTAGTGAAGGGACAGAGGAAACGTGAATGTTCAGGAGGACCGCAATGAACACGTTGCGTTTTGGTAAAAAAAAGGGAAAAACAGAGGGCGGCTGCTGAGAAGCCTCCTACCAGCCCGGGGCTCGGTTGGGTGGATTCAGTTCAGTTCAGGTGGTTCGGTTCCAGGCATAAAGCTTCAGACTAGTTCAGGGCTCTAAGCTCGCCATCCAACCTGGCCTGTATAAAAAGGGCAGGACCAGTCAAGTTTTCAGTGCGCACACAAAAGAAAATACATTCAAATACTAAATACTAAATAATACTACTATATTCAAATATCAAAGTATATTCCTTAATATTGTACAATAAATAATTCATAAATCCAATTAGAATAAATAATATAATAATTGTTAGGTCAAAATATTCATTTCTCAAATGGTATCAAAATGTAAACACTGCATCCACAAATAGAGTGCTAGCAGACACAGTGGTTGACTGGACTGCTTCAAAAAGTGCCTTGAATGCATAGCACTGATAACCATCAAAGCAAATAAAACAAACCAAGAACAATCAGACAATTGTTGACAGTGACAACATTTCATTCATTGGGTTGACTATATTCAGAGAAAGCGGGCATATAAGTAGATGCCAACAGCTCCATTCAAAACGAATGCAGCAGCTAGGCTACGTACAAAGCTACACAAATGCAACTCACCAATTCCGCAGATAAATCACACAGTGTGATGGGTCCGGTGTTGTGCCGGTGTTGTGCCGGAAAACGCACCCCTGCCGTAGTTTCCCGGCACAACACCGGCAACACAGATGCATCGGCGCATGCGTCGAGCTCATAGAGCAATAGAGGCTTTGCAGTCACGTGATTTTATCACGTGACTTTGTTACGCCGCCATCTTGCCGGTCAACCGGTCAGCTCGTTCCTACGTGTTCGTACAGATTCAGTTTGATTTCTGCGCTACATTTTCACCGATATCATCCGAATTATGGCTGATTTGCTATCCAATGAAGTTGTGCATTTGGATGAAGAGTCCAAGAAACGTTACCGAGAGAAGTTGAACCTTGTTGGCACAACGGATCCGTACCTTTTACCGAGAAGCATGCTAAAATCACCTGAGCATTTTACAACAGCCGACCTGCCTGAACTCTCATATCCAGACATTTATAATTACCTCGTCGATTCACCATCTCCGTACACTGGAAAGGACCTTAAGGCATACAAGAGTCAAGTCATTGATCAAGAGAATCTGCTATCCTGAACTGTGTAGATTTTCAACAGCCGCAACTAGGTGAGAAATTGGATTTGAAAATTTAATTTGCATTGCAATATAATTAAATTTAATTGTAGTTTCAATTTGTATTTATTGTTTGTATTTTCAATTTGTATTTATTGTTTGTAGTTTCAATTTGTATTTATTGTTTGTATTTAAATCTACTCTTTATGAACTTTCAGACTTCATAAAGAAGGTAAATTGTATATGGTTATGGGTGCTTAACAATCTTAAGTAAGGCAGTCAGTAATCTTAGTAGTTAGCTTTCAGATTGCATAAAAGAGGTAATTGTGTAATACATGGTTATGAGTGCTTTCTCTCGCTTATCTGTCTATCAACTGTCATCCCTTAAATGTCGCACTATTCTTTTTCTTCTTTCTGCCTATTGAAATGGTTTGTCAAATCGCTTTACTATGTTTGCTTATAACCAAAGTACTACCTTTCATATTTACGTTTATATTCATCATTTTATTTTTAGATGGGGTTGCGATCACGAGTCGGACGCAAGGAAGCGGTACGAAATGATAATGACCCAGCGGCACACTGGCCTAAACGTTGACGAAACCGGATTCCACATGTCTGCCGACTGTCCATATTTTGGCGCATCACCGGATGGGCTACTCTCGTGTGACTGCTGTGGCAAAGGGTGCCTCGAAATTAAGTGTCCCTTCTGCATCAAAGATAAAGGACTGGAAGAGGTTGCTGGTGAGTCCAAGGCGGTCTGTTTGGAGCAGAAATCGAACGGCAATTGCGTGCTACGTGAAGACCACCAGTATTATTACCAAGTACAATCACAACTGTATTGTACTGGCAGGAAGTACTGTGACTTTGTCGTATGGAAGGAGAATCTACTCTTTATTCAGCGCATCATTCCTGATGATTCCTTCCTGGCAAACGAACTGGCCAAGTTGGACAATTTCTATCTCCGTTGTATTATGCCAGAGCTATTAGCTAAAGTGTACACGGTAGAACAATCTGTTGCTACCACTGCATCCGCTTCGGAAGAGTTTGTTTGCTACTGCCGTAACCCTCCCACTGAGGATATGTTGGTTTGTAAATCCGAGAACTGCAGCATCAAAGCATTCCACATGAAATGTCTTGGCGTAAAACGAGTCCCACAACGATGGTTTTGCCCTAACTGTAAGAAGTTGGAAGTAAAACAGAAAAAGTTGTTTCTGTAAGATTCTTTCCTGGTATTTATTACACAAAAAATATGGATGCAACATCATTACTCAAATGGTACAATTGGGTCGGATAAATTTGTAAGTGCGCATGACACTTGTACAATTTTATCTAATGTTGTGAAACATGTTGTTTGTCATCAAATGACAATAAAGAGATGGGTATGATATTTTCCATCATGGTATACTTTTGTCTTGCGAGTCCAATAACTCTCTCTACATGGATACGGACAGCAGCTAATCCTCTGGTGCCCTCAACATCTAGTGGATTAAGCTTCCTTCTTTTCGAATCTCAGCGTGCACCACATC
Organism: Entelurus aequoreus; assembly: GCF_033978785.1. Lineage (NCBI taxonomy): Eukaryota > Metazoa > Chordata > Actinopteri > Syngnathiformes > Syngnathidae > Entelurus > Entelurus aequoreus. The sequence goes on from NC_084731.1 coordinate 40,205,536, forward strand.
TTCACCAGCGGGTAGTTGATCATTTTCACAAGGGACAGACTGGGAAATATTGACAAGTGCTGCTGCTGCTGCCAATGCCCTCTCGCGGTCTCTCTTACGCTGCTTGAGATTTTGTCTTCTCTCAAAGATCTTCATTGAACATTTGACTTTTCGTTTGTGAGGTGACTGGGTATGCTCAAATATACTTGGCACATAGTCTGGGGATAGTGGATCTTCGCTTTTTGCACCTAAAACAATCACATTATTCATAATGACTGCCATAAATAATTAAGCACGTTGTTGATGGGGATATACCCAGTTCAATTTGTTTTGTAATGGCATTTCATAACTTGACATATTAAAAAACTGAATAGAGTGAAATCATTCAGATACCTGTCTGTTTAAGTTGCTACCGTTTTTATTTTTTCGGCGAAGTTGGTAGAGTGGCCTTGCCAGCAATCGAAGGGTTGCTGGTTACTGGGGTTCAATCTCCACCTTCTACCATCCTAGTCACGTCCGTTGTGTCCTTGGGCAAGACACGTCACCCTTGCTCCTGATGGCTGCTGGTTAGCGCCTTGCATGGCAGCTCCCGCCATCAGTGTGTGAATGTGTGTGTGAATGGGTGAATGTGGAAATACTGTTAAAGCGCTTTGAGTACCTTGAAGGTAGAAAAGCGCTATACAAGTATAACCCATTTATCATTTGTTTTTTCACGATGCCTCATCTGATTGGCTTGAAAACTTTACCAATAAAAATTTTAACCTTGTGCCAATGGCTTGAAAACTTTACCAATGTAGATTTTACCTTGTGCCAAATGAAGTAACAAAAAGCCTCTTGTTCAAAAATGCTTCATTAGAAAAAAATTGTTTCACAAGGTCCATCATAATTTTTTGGGAAATTTCCTAATGCATTCACTCATGATAATTAATTGTTCAATTCCAATATGAAGCTCAACATTTACATTGATAAAGTTTTCAAGCCAATCAGATGTGAGGCATCATGAAAAAATAAAAAAGGTACCTAGCATCACACAGACAGAGGCGGGGGGGGTGAACTGAAGAAATCATCCCATTCCCTCTTGTTGCCTTTCTAAAAATGCACCCAGCATTTTCAACAATCATATTTGTATCATCCCATATTGTATTATTTCACATTTTGTGAAACAAATCAGGGGTGAATAGTTTGTTTACATACCTGATATGAAGTGTTCATTGCATATCCTTGTGTACATCGTAGGTTTCCATCGTTCACGACAAATCGCCGCGATCCGAAGCTAAGATTTGGTTTATCGCCTCGTCTATTGCTACATCCAACAGCACAGCAGGTTTCCGGCATTTCCAAGCTCAAATAGCAGCAGATCTAACAAGAAAGCGTGTGTGAGTCGTTGACTGGCAGTGAACTGGTGACCGGCAAGATGGCCGCCAAGCTAATGTCACGTGGCTGATGACGTCAGCTGCAAAGCCTCTATAGTATAGAGGCTTTGAGGGTCTCAAACTCGCGGCCCGCGGGCCAAATGCGGCCCGCCGGACGCTAGTTTGAGGCCCCCGCCTTGATATGAAAGTTTAATGTTAGTGCGGCCCGCGCGAGTTTGACATGGATGCTGTATGGTATCATGTACCCAGAAATGACAGCTTAAAGCTGTGTGCACACCGGACACAATTGACACGATTTTGTCCCGCCCATACGCGAGCGAGCCCGCCTGTTTTGCTTTTTCTCTCATCATCCATGACTGAGATCACCACCATCACTGCGCTGTACTGCTCTGAAAGTCCGAAGCTCCGCTGTCATTTCTGGGTACATGATACCCTCTGGAGGCGTCACATTCTCCCTAGTTCTCCCTATAAACGTGCATTTTTTTCACACTGACAGGCTCAGATAGTTACAATAAGTGTCCGACAACATACTAGAAAGGAGAAATGAACGTATGTCTACCTTTAGCTTGAGATCGCTGTTTGTTGTTGTTCTGCTGCTGTGTGGACTAAAGGGGTGTTCACAGCAAAAGCGACAAAAATAATCGCAAAATACTCAAAAATACTCCCATGGTCAGTAAACGGCCGCCGGTAAACTGTGGGTTTTTCCCCCAGTTCTCTCCTTCAGTGCTGCTGCTCTGAGCCGGCTGCCTGCCAGCTAGCAGTGGTTCAGTCCTCCGGTCCAGTCCCGCGAAAAAAATAAACAACCTCCGGTCTGCATTGACTTTGTATGTAATCTCGTCGGTTTTCCCCCGGTTCTCTCCCTCCGAAACTCCCGGTCAGGTAAACCGCCAGCGAACTCCGGTCCAGTCCCATTCCCCCGGTCAGGGGAAGTTCACAGGGGATTCACCGGCTCTCTCCTCCCGGTCAGTAAACAGGGGATTCACCGGCTCTCTCCCTCCAGAGCCGGCTGCGAAACATAAACTCTCCTGGTCGTTAAACGGTTGTCGGTAAACTCTGTCTTCCATAAACTGCAGCGGGCACAGCAGCCTGCAGGACACCGCACAGGACCTGTGTGCAGTAACGTTATGAGACTCTCCACACTGATTGGCTCTCGCAACAAACAGCGATCTCAAGCTAAAGGTAGACATACGTTCATTTCTCCTTTCTAGTATGTTGTCGGACACTTATTGTAACTATCTGAGCCTGTCAGTGTGAAAAAAATGCACGTTTATAGGGAGAACTTATAATATAAATATTAAACGGCCACCACAAACACTTTGTGTTTCCATGGTTTCTGACGTTCAACCAATCACTAACTGTGCCGTGCTCGACGTCATATGCAGGCGCAGGACCCTGAGCCAATCTGGTACCAGCGGAAATTACGTTCTTTGTACGTCAGCTAAACACTAAAACTTAAACTTCAACACAACAGCGATACCTAGTGAAATTATATATTACACAGCCCCAAACATGTCTTTCTCAAAGCCTGCAGTGAAGAGAAAGGTTGGTGATGAGCACAGACAATTTCAGGAAAAGTGGGAAATTCAGTATTTCTTTGTGGAGCACAGGGGCACTCCGACGTGTCTTATTTGCACAGAGAAAGTTGCGGTGCATAAGGAATACAATTTGAAACGTCATTACACAACTAGACATGCTGAGGACTATGCAAAATACCAGGGAGATGAGAGAGCCAACCGAGTTGCCAATCTTAAAACATGTCTACTGAAGCAACAAGATTTTTTTAAGAAAGTAACCAAAGAGAATAACGCAGCAGTCGAAGCTAGCTATGTGGTTAGTGAGATGATTGCTAAAGCAGGAAAGCCATTTACAGAAGGTGAATTTGTCAAAAAGTGCCTGTTACAGGCTGCAAGTATTGTCTGTCCAGAAAAGAAAGGTCAGTTCAGCAACATCAGCCTTTCTGCCAACACCGTGGCAGAGCGCATTTGTGACATGTCAAGTGACATTTATGATCAACTGTGTGAGAAAGCAAAATGTTTCAGTGTATACTCAGTCGCTCTTGATGAGACCACAGACATCACTGACACTGCCCAGCTCGCAATATATGTCCGTGGTGTTGATGACAATTTTGAAGTGACAGAGGAGTTGCTCACAGTAATGCCAATGCATGGCCAGACCACCGCTCAGGAGATATTTCACCAGCTGTGTGATGCCATTGAGAATGCCGGTTTTTCATGGAAGAGATTTGTTGGGATAACAACTGATGGAGCGCCATCAATGACAGGGAGGAAAAATGGACTGGTGGCACTTGTTCAAAAAAAACTGGAAGAGGAGGGTGTGGAGGAAGCCATAGCTCTGCACTGCATTATCCATCAGCAGGCCCTTTGCAGCAAATGCCTGAAATTTGACAACGTGATGTCTGTTGTTGTGCAATGCATCAACCACATCAGATCCAGGGGCTTAAAACACAGAAGGTTCCGTGCTTTTTTAGAAGAAATGGAGTCAGAATATGGGGACGTGCTTTACTTCACCGAGGTACGTTGGCTCAGCAGGGGAAACATGTTGAAGAGATTTTTTGAGTTGAGAGCAGAAGTGAAAGTCTTCATGGAGAAGAATGGGGTGGCTGTTCCTGTGTTAAGTGATCCTATATGGCTCATGGACTTAGCTTTTCTTGTTGATGTCACGCATGAGCTTAATGTACTGAACAAGAGGTTACAAGGCCAGGGGCAACTTGTCAGTGCTGCCTATGACAATGTGAGAGCATTCTCCACAAAACTTATGCTATGGAAAGTTCAGCTATCTCAGACAAACCTTTGCCATTTCCCAGCATGCAAGGCACTTGTGGATGCAGGCACACCATTCAGTGGTGAGAAGTATGCTGATGCCATTTTGAAGCTACAGGAGGAATTTGACCACAGATTTGCAGACTTCAAGACGCACAGAGCCACATTTCAAATTTTTGCGGACCCCTTCTCCTTTGATGTGCAAGATGCCCCTCCTGTGCTTCAAATGGAGCTCATTGACCTGCAGTGCAACTCTGAACTCAAAGCCAAGTTCAGGGAGGTGAGTGGAAGAGCAGACAAGCTTGGGCAATTTTTGAGAGAATTGACTCCCAGCTTCCCTGAGCTTTCCAGAATGTTCAAGCGGACCATGTGCCTTTTTGGGAGCACGTACTTGTGTGAAAAGCTCTTCTCCACCTTGAACTTCAATAAGTCCAAGTACAGGACCAGACTTACTGATGAGCATCTTCAAAGTCTACTGAGGGTCTCAATTGCTTCCTCCCTCAAGCCAAATGTGGCTCGGCTATGCGAGAGGAAGCGCTGCCAGACCTCTAGCCAAAAGTAGGCAAGAGAAGCCATGTTCAGAACAGTTCATGTTGAAAGTTTCATTAATGTTCATGTTAAAGGTTAAATAACTGTTAATACTGTTAATTTGAATCTGAAAAAAAATAATTTCTCTACCCACCAACTATATGTGGTTTCTTAAGTTTTTCTTATTTGCTGTTTTATTATTATTTTATTTATTTATTACTGATTGATTGATTTATTTTCTTTATTCTTTATTTGTTTATTTATTTTTTCATCTTATTTTGTGTAGAAAATTAAAAATTAAGATATTTGAGAACAGTGGAATGTTTTATCAGAGCTTTTCTTGTGGAAAACCGGAACCAAAGCACTGAAAAAGTGTAGGGTATAGCAGAAGCAAAAGCATTGAAGACAGTTTTTTTTTTCTTTTTTTTTCTGTTTTTAATAAATGCGTTTTTTTTGTTGAAAACCTGATGCGGCCCAGCCTCACCCAGACCCTAGCTCCAGTGGCCCCCAGGTAAATTGAGTTTGAGACCCCTTAAATTGATTCATGATACAGATGTATAATATCATCATAATACAGTCATCACACAAGTTAATCATTAGAGTATATACATTGAGTTATTTACATTATTTACAATCCGGGGTGTGGGATATAGAGGGGGGTAGGGGGGGGGGGTTAGGTTTGGTTGTTATCAACCCTTCAGTCGTCTCTTCTTAGTTATTATTTCTCCGGCTGTAGAAAAGACCCGCTCACAGGGCACAGAGGAGACGGGAGTGCGACACAGTTCGCGTATCGGTCACGTGACCAAAACAGCTCATGATCGGTCACGTGACTTTCTAAAAGCGGTACGCGCACCGACACAAGGTATAGAGTCTATACAGCTCATGATCGGTCACGTGACTTTCTAAAAGCGGTACGCGCACCGACACAAGGTATAGAGTCTATACCTTGTGTCGGTGCGCGTACCGCTTTTAGAAAGTCACGTGACCGATCATGAGCTGTTTTGGTCACGTGACCGATACGCGAACTGTGTCGCACTCCCGTCTCCTCTGTGCCCTGTGAGCGGGTCTTTTCTACAGCCGGAGAAATAATAACTAAGAAGAGACGACTGAAGGGTTGATAACAACCAAACCTAACCCCCCCCCCCTACCCCCCTCTATATCCCACACCCCGGATTGTAAATAATGTAAATAACTCAATGTATATACTCTAATGATTAACTTGTGTGATGACTGTATTATGATGATATTATACATCTGTATCATGAATCAATTTAAGTGGACCCCGACTTAAACAAGTTGAAAAACTTATTCGGGTGTTACCATTTAGTGGTCAATTGTACTGAATATGTACTTCACTGTGCAATCTACTAATAAAAGTTTTAATCAATCAATGAAAGAAATCGTCTAAAATTGAATACGTTGGAAAAACTGTTTTTTTTTAATAAAAATGTGTAAAAAATAAATTACAAAAAATCCCAGTCCACAAGCATCCTCATTCACAACACGTTCTCTTAGATTTCCATGTTATGATACATGTTCCCAATTTTTATTGACTGTATCTAAAAAAGATTAAAATATATTTTTATTTAAATGAAGATATGAAATAATCCTCAATGAAATACAATGACTTGGTTTATATTATTGTATATACTAGGTCATAAAATCAGTGTCAGTTGAGTCGGTCCATAGGTTGCCTGTAGGGATTTTTAATGTCCAGCAGATGTCAGTATTTAGTGACACAGTATCAACACAGTATCAATACAGTTTTGCAATGTGTCGAAATGCTTCATGACGCCTCATCAACCCATTCACACTCAAACACTCCCGCGGGACGACCCACGGCTCCGGTAGTCGGCTCCTACAGTTCGACATTATTACATTTCAGTTCAGAAGGCTTAGTTAATAATTAAAGCGTAAAACCGAGTCACATACCTGCAGCAACCTCACACAGCGTGTCCCTCTCGCTGTCACCGGTAGCAGCCCACTTCCGGGTTTTATGCTAGTCTGATAGCCGTGTTAGGTCACATGACCGCGTGACGTATGATGCACACAAGGACTACTTAGACGACGAAAACAAATAGAAAGGATATTTAAATGGGGTTTTGTCACCCGGGTTACAGCTTACTTACAGTAAGTCCTTAATTTGACTTTGTAAGTCATTATTTTAGTATCTCAGGTAACTAGGACTGTTTTGTTTTTACTTTACGGAAAAAATATCGAGATATATATCGTATATCGCCATTCAGCAAATGGAGCGGAAAACACAACCAAAAGTTGTAGGCTTCTTCACGCGACGAAGCCGGCCTACTTCACCACAGTCTGTAGTCTATTGCCCCCCCAGGTTGTGGTGGCAGCGACGAGGTGGAGACGTGATGGCGACAGGCCGAGTTACACCGATCCTTACACCCACCCGGTCCCCTCCCCCTGGAGAGTCACCACCTTAACTAACACATTTTCTGGGGGAAACACTGCACCAGCTGACATCAAAATAATGCACAGATGTGTTTTCATGCACTACAATCCGAATGGCTTTCAGCATAACCGCCCGTCTCGATCCGAAAGTGTGTGATCGTGTCAGAATATTCCGAATGGCTTTTAATCCAATTAAATATGTCCATGCTTACGTAGTTTATGTGTTAATAACAAAAATTATTGTGTTTAGAAAAATAAATACTAACCAAATATACTGCATGGGAAGGGACTCATAAATAACTGTCAAAAAATAAATGTACATACAATTATGTAGTGCTAGAATAAATAAACTCAAATAATAATAATAATAATATATGTTTCTTAACTAAACTGTCAATAAAATTAAAGTACAAATGAAAAAACAGCTTCACCACTTTATTCCTAGTGTTGGCGCTTAAAAATACTTCTGTAGGGACTTTGTCTCCAGACTTCTTCTGTTTGTTTGATATTGTCATTACTGCCACAAATGGTAGAAAAGTGTATTACAACTGAGTGCCGCAGAGGCCCATATGGACCGCAGCTGAGAAAACAGATTGTTATCTTGTGGCCCAACAATGGGAATTAAGAAACACTACAGTGACATGCAGTGAGGTTTGACGTTGGGGAGGCACTGACCCACAAGTCAGATTTACAAACATTACTGTATGATGCAATGGCACCGGCTCAAAATCACAAAAACACACAGTACGGTGCTAGTATAAAACATTTCAACACACTTAGCACACAATTAACACAGCAACTGCAGAACAGACAACATTTTGACTTGGGGGCCGCATTGGGTTAAAACAATTTGGCCGGGCTGTATGTATATACAGTCGCGATCAAAAGTTTACATACACTTGTAAAGAATATAATGTCATGGCTGTCTTGAGTTTCCAATACTTTCTACAACTCTTATTTTTTTGTGATAGAGTGATTGGAGCACATACTTGTTGGTCACAAAAAACATTCATGAAGTTTGGTTCTTTTAGGAATTTATTATGGATCTACTGAAAATGTGACCCAATCTGCTAGCTCAAAAGTATACATACAGCAATGTTAATATTTGGTTACATGTCCCTTGGCAAGTTTCACTGCAATAAGGCGCTTTTGGTAGCCATCCACAAGCTTCTGGCAAGCTTCTGCTTGAATTTTTGACCACTCCTCTTGACAACATTGGTGCAGTTCAGCTAAATGTGTTGGTTTTCTGACATGGACTTGTTTCTTCAGCATTGTCCACACGTTTAAGTCAGGACCTTGGGAAGGCCATTCTAAAACTTAAATTCTATCCTGATTTAGCCATTCCTTTACCACTTTTGACGTGTGTTTGGGGTCATTGTCCTGTTGGAACACCCACCTGCGCCAAAGACCCAACCTCTGGGCTGATGAGTTTAGGTTGTCCTGAAGAATTTGGAGGTAATCCTCCTTTTCCATTGTCCCATTTACTCTCTGTAAAGCACCAGTTCCATTGGCCTCAAAACAGGCCCAGAGCATAATACTACCACCACCATGCTTGATGGTAAGCTTGGTGTTCCTGGGATTAAAGGCCTCACCTTTTCTCCTCCAAACATTTTGCTGGGTATTGTGGCCAAACAGCTCAATTTCTGTTTCATCTGACCACAGAACTTTCCTCCAGAAGGTCTTATCTTTGTCCATGTGATGTCAGATGAAACAAAAATTTAGCTGTTTGGCCACAATACCCAGCAAAATGTTTGGAGGAGAAAAGGTGAGGCCTTTAATCCCAGGAACACCATTCCCACTGTCAAGCAGGGTGGTGGTAGTATTATGCTTTGGGCCTGTTTTGCTGCCAATGGAACTGGTGCTTTAAATGGGACAATGAAAAAGGAGGATTACCTCCAAATTCTTCAGGACAACCTAAAATCATCAGCCCGGAGGTTGAGTCTTGGGCGCAGTTGGGTGTTCCAACGGGACAATGACCCCAAAAACATGTCAAAAGTGGTAAAGGAATGGCTAAATCAGGCTAGAATTAAAGTTTTAGAATGGCCTTCCCAAAGTCCTGACTTAAACGTGTGGACAATGCTGAAGAAACAAGTCCATGTCAGAAAACCAACAAATTTAGCTAAACTGCACCAATTTTGTCAAGAGGTGTGGTCAAAAATTTAACCAGAAGCTTGCCAGAAGCTTGTGGATGGCTACCAAAAGCGCCTTACTGCAGTGAAACTTGCCAAGGAACATGTAACCAAATATTAACATTGCTGTATGTAAACTTTTGACCTAGCAGATTTGGTCACATTTTCAGTAGACCCATAATAAATTCCTAAAAGAACCAAACTTCATGAATGTGTTTTGTGACCAACAAGTATGTGCTCTAATCACTCTATCACAAAAAAATAAGAGTTGTAGACATTATTGGAAACTCAAGACAGTTATGTTCTTTACAAGTGTATGTAAACTTTTGATCGTATATATATATATATATATATATATATATATATATATATATATATATATATATATATATATATATATATATATATATATATATATATATATATATATATATATATATATATACAGTATATATATATATATATATATATACATATATATATATATATATTCCTCGTGCACTAATTCACTGAAAGAGTGCGCACTTGCTGCGTGCTCGCCTGACACTGTGGCACGAGCGCAACGATGTCACGTTATCGATAAGAAAATGCATTTTTAGACAATATGATATGCCTGAGCGGCTGGGAGACACTGAGAGTAACAAGCGGTGGAAAATGGATTAGAAAGGACAGATTAAAAAAAAAAAAATTAATTAATCCAGCCCGCGGGCCGTAGTTTGGGGACCCCTGCACTAGACAGTATATCTTACCTTTACTTGTAAATGAAGTCCATTCGCCTTTGCTTCTGGACGAAGATCTCTGTGATTTTGTTGTAGAAGTCCTCCTTTTTCTCCTTTTCTTTGAGTTTTAAAAGTCTCTCTTTCTCAATTGAGATAATTGCCACGAAATGCAAGCTCCTGTTTCCCCAAAAAGCAAGTGGCGTGTATCAGGTTTTATAATATCTCACGATGTTCCTTTACATTGGCATTGTGGATGCTGATATTGAGTCTCCGTTGTTCATTTAGAGCCAGATCAATACGTGACATTCCAACATTTTTAAAGAAATCTGACCTTGAATGTGGGCAGATGAGCTTTCATGTTTTTCGAGGCTTCTTGGCAGGTTTCCCAGATCCATCCCATCCCATTCATTTTTTACCGCTTGTCCCTCTCGGGGTTGCGGGGGATGCTGGAACCTCCCTGCTTGGCACTCAGCATCAAGGGTTGGAATTGGGGGTTAAATCACCAAAATTATTACAGGAACCACACCAAAATCACATAGAAAGCATAGACCAAAAGAGATACACTAAAACGTATTTTATTTTATTACTTCGTTTTTGAACATCTCAGGGACAAGCGTAGAAAATAGATGGATGGATGGATGGTTAAGCCTTTTACCCCCCCCCCCCCCCCCCTCTGGTGGCAAGGTGAGGCACTGCCTCACTTGCCTCACTTGCCTCCCCTGACAGCACGTCACTGAAACACTGCATAAGTCAACAAACTTGTATTTGTTCTATTCCATGTGTATTTGATATTATTCAACGTGCTAATAAACTATATATAAAATGTATAGTGTCATTATTGAGCACATTAACGAACATGTTAATTAACACGGTTAACCTGTTAGTGACATCATATGCAAAAAATATGAATGGTGTAATTGTACAAGTTAAATAGTTGTCCCTTATCACACTGCCCGTGGAAGTTTGCGGGTTCACTCTATTACTGACTTTTTTTCTCTTTTTTTAAGCATGTTATATGTATTTTTTGGCCTAAACTAAGCATTTTGAAACAAAACAAATGGCTGAATGAACTAAAAATATCAGTACTACAGTAGTATTGGCCACTAGACCATGGCTCCTAAATTTAGTACAGTACTATTATATCTACTATATTGGATAAACAAGAGGTGGCGACTTGTCCAGGGTGTACCCCACCTTCCGCCCGAATGCAGCTGAGATAGGCTCCAGCACCCCCCGCGACCCCAAAAAAGGGACAAGCGGTAGAAAATGGATGGGATGGAAGAATAAAGTTGAATATGTGGGTATTATTTTATGTCTATATGACACTCATTGTTAAACATCATATTTTTTTATTTTATTTTATTTTTTTATTTTTGTCCTGTCCAGCTTCTCAGGCAAATCATATAGTTGATGTAGATGCCCATATCGGCTGTTCAGATTTACTTTACAAAAGAGAAGTGTAGGATACTTCTCTTGTTGCCTTATTTGTATTTGACTTTATTAAATGTATTTATATTATCATTTGGTGCAGCCGGGCCGGAGCAGGAGGGGATAGAAAGAGAAAAAAAAGAAGACAGAGGGGGAAATTGTGGGGACAAGAGGGGGATTAGACAGAGAGACAAAAACAACAACAGCAAACACAACAACAACAATAGAGCAACATCAGTAAATACGACATGTACAAATATGATGGTAAAAGTGATAGCAAATAAGCAGTTAGCGAAAATAAAAAATAATACAGAAATGACTATGAGCATTATTACACTACAAATGGAGCAATACAAATACCAATAGAAATAGCGCTATTGATAATGAAAAATACCAATAATTTACCTCTATTTTCAACAATACAGTTGTTCAAATGCAACAATACATATACGCAATGATAACTTGAGATACGAAAGAATGCAGAAAAATGGAGGGGGAGAAAGAGAAGCAACCTACATTAACCTTGTAGATTGTTATAGTAACAATAGGTTAAGCTTTGTTGTTAAACATCATATTTAGAAGGTTGTTAACACTTTTTTATACTCTAGCTATGAAAATGTTCAACTTACTGTATAATGAATGATTCCTCCTTGGCAAAATTAATTTACCACGGTCAGGCCTGGAACCAATTAACAGTGAAAAACAAGGGATTACTCTATTTAACCATTCTTAAAGAGAGTCAAGATATTTTGACCATGGAAAGACACTGATATTAAAATACTTTTTGCACCAGTGACAGCATGCATTCCTCCGCAAGCAGGCAGCGGTACCTTGGTTTTCGTTCTATTCCAAAAAGTAAGACAAAGACCAAATTGTATGAAAACCGAAGCAATTTTTTCCTGCGAGAAACAACGCAAATCAAATTAAACCGTTCCTGACACAGAAATATTAACAGAACTGTGACAACCGTGTAACTTTGTTCGTAAGCAAATAACTACAAAGTCAACCAGTGATAGAGGTACCATCAAGGAACGATGGATCTGAGAGCATATATATATATACATACATACATACATACATACATACATACATACATACATACATACATACATACACAGTGACGTGCAGTCAGGGGAGGCAGGTGAGGCGGGGCCTCACGTGCCATCATAGAAAGAAAAAAAAAGTAAAAAGAAAAAAAAAAATTAAATTGTTATATGTATCCAGTGATTATACTATAAAGTTATTTTCTATTTAACTTCACCAGTTTTAGATTATTTTTATTCAAAATCGCTGAATTTTCACATTGGCCGTTCAAATACTGAGAAGAGACTTGCGGTGAGTCACCAGCCAGTTGAGGCACGTCACTGAGTTGAGCCTCACCATGGATTGCGCAATGACTCGGCTAACTGCTGGCCTGCTGTGCAGTGAGACCGTATTGCTATATGAACTATATTATACATTTCCACAGTTTAGTTAGCTGAGGTATATAATGTACAGTGTATTTTGTCAACAACTGTATGTGTGTAACGTATTTCTTGTGCTGAGCAATCATAAAACTGCTGCGAAGACGCACTGTGTGAGGCTCGCAGTAATCCCGCCTCCTGGTGGTAGAGGGCGCTAGTGATCCCAGAGATCATTCTTGCGACTACTCGGCTGCAGAAGAAGTGACAACAAGCAGCAACAGTTAGCAGCGATCGTTTATTTTTTCCTCTCGCCTGGACTATTAACATGGAGGATTACATATCTAAAATAAAACAGTTTTCTAAACTGGACTTTCAATCGAAGCAGGAGGTAATACTTAAAGGAAGATCTCCATCGAGACAGAGATACTTTTAAAACTGAAGAAAGATAAGGAAGACTTCTATAAACAAGTTATCGATGCTTTTGTTCAAAAGGAGCTGCGCATGGACTTAATTTATAAGTAAAGGTAAGACCATAATAACATTTTTTTTAATTATATGTGCTTTTTTGTGTGCTACAGTTTGTATATGTAAAGTTAAAGTTAAGTTAAAGTGCCAATGATTGCCACACATACTAGGTGTGGGGAAATTTGTCCTCTGCATTTGACCCATCCCCTTGCTCACCCCCTGGGAGGTGAGGGGAGCAGTAGGTAGCAGCGGCGCTGCGCCCGGGAATCATTTTTGGTGATTTAACCCCCAATTCCAACCTTTGATGCTGAGTGCCAAGCAGGGGAGAATGCTGGTATGAGCTTTTAAACATAAGATACTATATATATATATATATATATATATATATATACATATACATATATGTATTTTGAACATTAAATCATGTTTTCCTGCACCAAGCCTGCCTTCTCTGCATCTTGGGGTTCGTCACCAACACTCTGTGACAGTAACAAACGCATTAACGTGTTGGTGGTGGATAAAATGGGACGAATTTTAGCGATATTACAGAAATGAAAGAAGGCTGTTTAAGAAACACTCTTAATGTGTGACTCAAATGAGAGAGTTGGGTCGAAAATAATACCCAGATTCTTTACCGAGTTGCTTTGTGCAATTGTTTGGTTGTCAAATGTTAAGGTGGTATTATTAAATAGGTGCCGGTGTCTAGCACAGTGGCTCTTAACCTTATTGGAGGTATCGAACCCCACCAGTTTCATATGCGCATTCACCGAACCCTTCGTTAGTGAAAATCCAAGACAAATTTATGTTTTTTTTACTGGGGCAGAAAATTAACCGCGCATGAACATCACTTTGTTCAAAGAACAAAACCAAGACAGAGCATGAACTCACAACAAATTACACACCTGCAAATCAGTGTGACTTCTGCCGTTGCCTTTCAGAGACCAGTTTAGATATGCGTGGCTTCACCTTGGCAAGTGCCACTCTCATGTCATTTTCACAGCAAGGTCTGTTCCTTTTCTTCGTTTTTATGTCCAGCATCCTCGAAAAGGATTGCTCGCAAAGACTGGGGGTATCCATAATTCGTCGATAGGGAGAAGTTGTTATTTACACGATGAGTCGGGTGCGTCTTGACCTCCACGGTGGAGGCTCCGCCGAACCCCTGAGGCCGACTCACCGAACCCCTAGGGTTCGATCGAACCCAGGTTAAGAACCACTGGTCTAGCAGGACCGATAATCAGCATTTCCGTTTTCTTAGCGTTAAGATGCAAAAAGTTGCTGGACATCCATTGTTTAATTTTATTTAGACACGCAGGTGACTACAATCTGGTTGGTCAGCTTTAGGGGCATGTAGAGTTGGGTGTCATCAGCATAACAGTGACAGCTAACACCGTATTAGTGTATGATGTCACCTAGCGACAGCATGTAGATGCTGAAGAGTTCAGAGCCAGGAACTGAACCCTGTGGAACTCCACACGTTACCTTAACATACTCAGAGGTCACATTGTTATGGGAGACGCACTGCATCCTGTCAGTAAGATAGGAGTTAAACCAAGAAAAGGCTAAGTCTGACAAACCAATACGTGTTTTGATACGTTCTAATAAAATGTTATGATCAACGGTATGGAAAGCAGCGCTGAAGTCAAGTAGCAGCAACATGGATGATGCATCAGCATCCATAGCTAGCATTAGATCAGGGGTCCCCAACCACCGGTTCCGGGGACTGGTACCGGTCCGTGACGCATTTGCTACTGGGCCGCACAGAAACACAGCACATTAAATAATTATAAACGGCTGCATTTTCTCCGACTTAACTTTTGCCTGTCCCACTAGACACACCAATAAGCTTGTTTATAGATAAACCATAAAACTCCTCATAGGAAGTCGCCATTTGTTATATTTGTTATAACTTTGTAACAGATTGTAGACAAAGGCTGATTTCCATCTGCAGTGCCCAGCAGGTTGATGGCATATACTACCATCAACCTGCTGGGGATCTCATTGCAAGGAAACAAGCCTTGGGCTCCCACTAATTCAGTGTTATAGTGAGTTCTACCTCTCAAGCATTTATTTTTGTTGTATTTATCTGCCACATGTGGAAAGCCGGTCTGTGAAAATAATGTCTACATTAAACTGGTCCGTGGTGCAAAAAAGGTTGGGGACCCCTGCAATAGATCATTAGTCACTTTTGCGAGGGCTGTCTCAGTAGAGTGGTTTGCCCTAAAACCGGAATGAAAGGGTTCACAGAGATTGCGAGATGCTAAGTGTTCATTTAGGTGCTGTGCAACAATTTTTTTTTGAGGATTTTCGAATAAAGGGAAGGTGGAACACTGGCCAGTAGTTTACCATGAGGTCAGAATCGAGGTTAGGTCTTTTAAGCAGCGGTTGAATAACTGCTGTTTTGAATGCAATGGGAATAGTACCAGAGGAGTGTGATACGTTAATAATATTTAGCACTAATGATCCTAATATTACAAACAGCTCCTTGGTAAGTTTTCCAGTAAGTGGGTCAAGTAAACAAAATGTTTGTTTTGTCCCATTTATGAGTCGCAGGAGTTCCTCTGTTATTTCTTTAAAAAGAGAGAGATTATTTTGGAGGGCAATATTCGATGTACATACATTCGTATCTGTGTTAATAGAACCCAATTGGAGCTGGGACGCGCCATCTTTAAAGGCCTACTGAAATGAAATTGTTTTATTTAAACGGGTATAGCAGATCCATTCTATGTGTCATACTTGATCATTTCGCGATATTGCCATATTTTTGCTGAAAGGATTTAGTATAGAACAACGACGATAAAGTTCGCAACTTTTGGTCGCTGATTAAAAAAAAGCCTTGCCCCTACCGGAAGTAGCGTGACGTCACAGGAGGTAGGATTCCTCACAATTCCCCGTTGTTTACAATGGAGCGAGAGAGATTTGGACCGAGAAAGCGACGATTACCCCATTAATTTGAGCGAGGATGAAAGATTCGTGGATGAGGAACGTTAGAGTGAAGGACTAGAATGCAGTGAAAGACATGTCTTTTTTCGCTCTCACCGTAACTTAGGTACAAGGTCTCATTGGATTCCACACACTCTCCTTTTTCTATTGTGGATCACGGATTTGTATTTTAAACCACCTCGGATACTATATCCTCTTGAAAATGAGAGTCGAGAACGCGAAATGGACATTCACAGTGACTTTTATCTCCACGACAATACATCAGCGAAGCTCTGTAGCTACTGAGCTAATGCGATAGCATCTGGCTCCAATGCAGATAGAAACTAAATAAATAAATCCCTGACTGGAAGGATAGACAGAAGATCAACAATACTATTAAACCATGAACATGAACATTAACCAAGTATACACGGTTAATAATTTCCAGCTTGGCGAAGCTTAACAATGCTGTGTTGCTAACGACGCCATTGAAGCTAACTTATCAACCGGACCTCACAGAGCTATGCTAAAAACATTCGCTATCCATCTACGCCAGCCAGCCCTCATCTGCTCATCAACACCAGTGCTCACCTGCGTTCCAGCGATCGACGGTGCGACGAAGGACTTCACCCGATCACAGATGCGGTCGGCGAGACAGAGGAAGTTAAGGTGAGTTCGGCGGCTAACGCGTCTGCTATCCATCTCTGTCTTCCTGGTTGTGTTGCTGTAGTCCGCAGCTAATACACCGATCCCACCTACAACTTTCTTTTTTGCAGTCTCCATTGTTCATTAAACAAATTGCAAAAGATTCACCAACACAGATGTCCAGAATACTGTGGAATTTTTCGATTAAAACAGAGCAGTTTGTATGGATCCGAATACTTCCGTTGCCGTCGTGACGTCACGCGCATACGTCATCATACAGAGACGTTTTCAAGCGGAAGTTTCCCGGGAAATTTAAAATTGGCATGTGTTGCAATGTTAAGATTTCATCATTGATATATAAACTATCAGACTGCGTGGTCGGTAGTAGTGGGTTTCAGTAGGCCTTTAATCTCTTTTCTAATGTGTTCAATTTTCTTAGTAAAGAATTACATAAAGTCATCAGCCGAGTGGGTCGATCTATTGGGAAGAGTCCATGGTTGGGTTAGCAAATCTACTGTATTGAACACATTTTTAGGATTTTGGTGTTTTTATTGAGGCAGATGAGATTGGAGTAGTAATTGGTTTTAGATAAGGTAAGCGTGCGTTTATAAGTTATTAACTATCACTCCATGCTTGTTGGAAAATCTCAAATTTAGTCGCACGCCATTTGCATTCCAGCTTTCTACATGATAGTTAAGAGCTCTGTTTTTTTCCGTAAACCAGGGGGTACGTACGCTTTTTAGGGGCCTTTTTTTTAGCTTTAGCAGTGTTATACTATCAATGGCATTGCGCAGGGCATCGTTAAAGTTGTGTTAGTGAGGTTATCAACAGAGCCCACATAATTTGGGTATGGTACCATTACCGAAGGCAGTCGGCCAGCAAGAGTTGTAGTAATTGGTTATTAGTAGCTTGTTGACAATGAGTCAGAACTTCAAATTTTATAAAGGTAGTGATCGGACATTATTTTAGTGTACGAGAGTACTTCGGAGGTGGTGACAATTTATACTCTATTCAGGGGAAATATTCTAAAATATCAATCATAATTTCATCTGGGTTGTGTTTTTATTGCAAACTTTAGACAACACTGTAGTACTATGTCCCAATGTTTTTACAGTGGGATCTTATTTCGAACTATCTCTCTGGCGCAATAAAAACTACACAGGCTACAAATAACCTCCATGCAAATCAACTATATTGTAAGATTTTCCAAACAAGAGCATTTTACCAACACAGGAAACATATAGCCTACAAATTGTCACGAGGTGGTGTCCGCTGCTTGCACCGTGACCCCAAGGATGCAGAGAACGGCAGGCGGAATGCAAGTAAAAAAAAAACGATTTATTACTCACAAGGAAGCATGGAACCAAAACAGCACATCAGTCTCAAACGGAAGGACGCAGGTGGAACTAGGGATGATGTTTGATAAGAAATTATCGAGTTCGAGCCTATTATCGAATCCTCTTATCGAGCCGATTCCTTATCGATTCTCTTATCGAGTCCAGATAGGTTGTTGTATATGGAAAAAAACACACAATATTTGGTTTAACAAAAGCTCACTTGTATTATATAAGAAAACAGTTTAATCTAATAAATAAATAAATATTGACTGTTAAACCCCTAAAAAAATAATATAAAATAAATAAATATTGACTGTTGTTACCCAATGTATATTAAGTGGGATTTTTCAGAAAAACAAATATATACAGTAACACAAAAACAACCTGTCTCTGTGATCACTATAGGTGTATAAATACTAATATAGTGTTAAATAAAATCAGTCCCTTGCGCACAAAACTGAAAATAATACAGCTCTCCAAAAGTGCAATTCTGCTGCTATTTGACATAACTGTTTGTTATGATGCTTTGACATTTTTGCACTTTATTTCTTTATTGAAAGAAAATTCTATGAAGAGAAAAGTTGTTTGCAAATGTGGTTACAATGCTAAAAAATGAAAAGTTAAAGCTAAAAAAAGAAATACACTTTATTGTGTTAACATTCTTTATAGGGGGAAAGATGATATGAGCTGCTAGGGCAAGGGTCGGCAACCCGCGGCTCTGGAGCCGCATGCGGCTCTTTGACCACTCTGATGCGGCTCAGCTACATACTTGCCGACCCCCCCGATTTTCCCAGGAGACTTATGGATCTTAGTGTCTCTCATAGATAACTCCCAGGGGAAAATATAATCCTATTTACACTCTAATTGCTGAATAAGGGAGTGCCCTAATTGCACTGTAGTAATTGTCCTCTATAGCATTTACAAACAGCATGCCAGCCCGGCCACATGTTGTATGTTGCTTTTACTTGCACACATAGGAGACAGCAAAGCATACTTACTCATCAGCCACACAGCTTACACTGACGGTAGCCGTATCAAACAACTTTAACATTGTTACGTTACAAATATGCGCCACACTGTGAACCCACACCAAAAAAGAATGAAAAACACATTTCTGGAGAATATCCCACCGTAACACAACATAAACAAAACACAACCAATACCCAGAATCCCATGCAGCCCTAACTCTTCCGGTCTACATTATACACCCCCGCTACCACCAAATCCCCCCACACATCAACCCCCCCGTGCGTTGGTTGAGCGGAAGAGTTAGGGCTGCATGGGATTCTGGGTATTGGTACCGTCAGTGTAAGATGTGTGGCTGCTGAGGTAGTACGCCTTGCTGTCACTTATGTGAGCAAGCTAAAACTGCAATCTACATGTGGTCCAGCAGGTATACTGTTTGGGCAGACTGTAGAGGGCGCTAAAAGCAGTGCCGTCACGCCCTGGTACTAGGTAGTCTCCCGGAAATAATGAGAGTGTTAAAGGTATGATGCTTTCAAAGCTCATGGGCCGCACTAACATCAAATTTCCATATAAAAGTGTGTGGCGGTGCGCGTGTCTGAGACCCCTGGTTAACATAGCACAAAGCAATTTAAGCTTTGTATGCGGTGTTTTTCATTTTAAATTTAAAAATTTTTTTTGTGGCTCCCATTATTTTCTTTAATTTGTGAAACTTGCCAAAATGGCTCTTTGAGTGGTAAAGGTTGCCGACTCCTGTGCTAGGGAATATAACAACTACACTACCCAGCATGCAACGGGAGTGACGAGCATGCGCGGTAGCCCCGAAAAGTGTTGTTGCATGTCGTCACCCTGTTAGGTTATGAGCACGCTGTGAAAGTAAACGTCAAGAACTCAGCCAACACGCCTCGTCTGCATTATTTATAATTAGACGAACAACACAAATACAGTGTGATTTTGTTTTGTTTACAGGGAAAGAAAAACAAAAGTTAAAAAAGGGAGAGGTCATATATATGTATGTGCTGCGGTTGCTTTAAGAACGTTGGAACAGCTGCCGTAAAGGAGGTGCGTTGCTAGCCTGGTTGCTATGTTTCCGGTTGGTCGTAAAAGTGTTCGCCATGTGTTTGTACCCTGCTCAAATCTCTCAGTAAAGTTATTCATTGGATTATACCTTTTGTTTTGAACTTTATTACACATTGGAGCGCTTTTTCCCGTCCATTTTTTTCCTGCTTTCGCTATCTTTTTTTTTTTAAATTTTTTTTTTAAAGTTGTATTTTATACATTTCAACATTTCAACAATCAAATAAGTACAAAAGTAGTATAAAACAGTACAAAAAGAATACAAAGCAGCGCCAGGGGGTTATAAATTCAAAGTAACTAAAATAGAATGCAAAAAAACATATATATATAATATAAACAAAGTGCAAAGCCATAGGCTCACTCAATTTCAGTAAACAACTAAAATTTGGAACACAGCATAATCGTCTTCACAGCTTTCTGGTTGCTAGAGGTAGAGAGTGTCTTAATGTACAGTTCTAACTCTTTTTTAAAGGCACAAAAGACAGGTCGGGTATTGAGAAACTTACATTTATGAATATAAAACTTAGCCAATAGTATAATGAGGTTGCAAAGGTAAAATTCCTTTTCAAATTTTTGTTCATATAGTGTAAAACCAAATATCACACCTTTAAAACAAAGCACAAATTTGTCAAGAATATTGTCCAGGATGAAGCGACAGATGCCCTGCCATAGTGATCGAGTGCTTTCACAAGTCCAAAACAGGTGGTAAACAGTCTCTGGATGCATGTTACATAAGAGGCAGGTAACATCAATGTCCTTCTTGTATCTAACCATCACAGTCTTTACAGGGTAATAACGATGAATGATTTTAAAAGATATCTCTTTGACTTTGTTGGTAAGTAAATACCTGTTAGGAAGGGACCACGTTTTGACCCAGTAGATGTCATTCACAATATTATTCCAGAGCGCAATTACATAGGAGACAGACACACAATCATTTTGGAATAAGCTGCAGATTTTTCTGTTATTTTTCTGATCAAAGCAAAGTTTCCCCACAGGAGTGTCAAGTGGATCATTCACAATTTTTACAGCAGAAAGAGGAGATGAGTAAGCCCTGTACAACATAACAACACCTGTTGGAATGGCATCAAATACAATGGCAAATTGTTTGGGAGTTACAGGGACCTTAAAGTGGTTGAGAAATTCTTGGTAATTAAAAAGTTGACCTTCCTTATTGAAAAGCTGACTCACTAAAATAATATCATTGTTGAACCAATTGTTGAGGAAAAGAGATTTCCTTTTGTAACATATATCTTTATTGTTCCAAATGAAGTATTTGGTAGGTGAGAAATTGTGCTTGTATATAAGAGACCATGCCAGAAGGGCTTGTTTGTGGAAGTTTGAAAGAGCAACAGGAATCCTATCAATGCTGTAGTTACACAATAGCAACTGCTTTCGCTATCTGCGCCTAATGACTGAGCTACGTGACGTCATTTCTTGTGATGTCACACGGAGCATTTCTGGTCGGGACGGGATTAGGGATGGGCGATACCACACTTTTAGGATTCGATACGATACCGATACTTTTTCTTGCATTTTCATCGATACCGATACCATTAATTTCTTATTGGCAATTTTTGTCAGTCAAAAATATTATTACTATTGTTATTATTTAAGACAAATCACAAGACAAATACAGACCATTTATACCACATTCATTATGGTCAATATATAATAAAAGTAAAATTAAAATACATAACATAAATATGAAAAATAAATTAAATATAAACAAAAATATACACATTTTCACTTTTCTTATTTCTCAAAAAAAAGTATTGGTAGGAAAAGCTTAAAAAAAACATTTATTCATAACAATGTTATGTTTCAAACCTCTTTGTGGAAGTAAACTTATAACACTTCTCTGAAGCAAAGTCAATAATTTCCTTATCACAATAAACTAGGATTTCCTTGTCCTATAAACCTGCATACGAAAGACAGTTCCCTGAGAAAATTAACTTACACCTTTAGTGTACTCGACATATGTCGTCACACGTCACACTTTACTGAAGTCTCAGATTGCTGTTCAGGAAAAGTAACAACGCTGTCGGCTGGCTGTGTGTGTGTTGCACGTTGACGACGCTCATTCGCTGTCTCCTGTGACGTGACTGGGCCAGCTCTATACTCTGCCAGGTACAGGGGTGTCCCAGCACATAGTAAGTTAAGTAAGTAATCAAAAACATCTGAAAGTGATGCTTGCACCCCCCACACGCCATTTTTTGGTTTATATCGATACTTTTTTCAGAAAAGTGATGCCAAATGAGTAGCGTGTGAGTATCGATATATCGATACCACAGGATCGATACGCACATCCCTAGACGGGATTCGTTCCGAGGGATTCGAGTAAAGAACCAACTCTTTTTCTTTACTATAGTGGTCTCGATAACGGGTACCGGTTCTCAAAAAGGGATTAGAGTCCGAGGACTCGGTTCTTTTCTTATCGAACAACCGGGAAAACCGGTTTCGAGTATCATCCCTAGGTGGAACTAAATAGAACTAATTAAACGAGGAACAGGTGTGCTAACAGGACATGGAACAGAAAGTAATTGTGCAGCAAAACACAGAAACTAAACAGGAAACACTGACAAAACAAGAGCACCAAGACAGGAAGTGATTCTAAACCAAGGATAACCCAAACATAACCAGACTGTCAGTAGCCTTTCTGACAGTAGCCCCCCTTCCTATAACAGACTCCAGACGTTATGTTTCACAAAAAGTCCAAAACCAGGGGAGGGTGGAAGGACGAATGGCGGAGGGTTGCCAAACTGTGCCCCTGCCTCAAAAAGCCGACCAACAGTCCAGGCCATGTGCCCTAAGAGCCACGTGGCATCTGGCGAGGTGAGCGCCCACGGAATGGCCACATCCGCGCCCAACGAGAAGGCAGACGCGAGTGGCCACGGCGCACCAGCAGCTGCAATCGTCCATGCCCAGGTCCTTGGCATAGCTGCTGATCGCGCGGAGGCCGTCCATGAAACGGCCACACTCTAGGCCGACGAGGGAGTCGTGTGCGGGCGCCTGATGGCCGCTTGTGCGACAGGTGAGCTGGAGATCGCTGAGGCAACTCCAGGACAAGCACGTTTCTAGACGTACTAAAAAAAGAGGTAAAACTGCTCCCACAGTACAATTTAGCCTTGATAAATCACAGTGTGTGGTAAATGATTGTATTTGCATTCTCTCCTCTCAATATAGTGGGCGTTCTGATGATCAGCACATATCCTTCATATCCATGACGCAATGCTCTGCACACAAGTTTAGTAGATCAGCTTTGTGTGATATCAAGTTTGCACGTGCTTTAGTACACGCAAACCTTTTGTAGATCAGATTTTTTTTGTAACACATTTTATCGTAACTGAGCTTTTACTTTTTGTCATTTTGCACTTTACACCCAGAAGTTTTACTTGATTACGTTTTTAGTAGTACATGTATGAATCAGTTACATTTTCCTCTGATTAGCTGCCTGTTCTTCTGTTGGTTGGTTCTTCAGAAATGATAATAATGATCCGCCCACCCATGACAGTCAGAGGTGCGTCTCATGACCTATGACATCATCACATGGCATATAAGTAAAGCAGCAGCCGTTGATAGTCAGTCTCCTCAGGTGAGCGTCTTCTTCTCTTTCTTCATCATTGTTGTCTTCTTCCTCTGTCTCCATTGACACCACCTGCCTGCATCTTACTGCTCCACAATCTTCTCTTTTTACTATTAACACAACTGTTGAAGATGTTTTGCAATGTTCTGAGATGTTATAGGATATTCTGCAACCATCTACCGTGTTCTAGAATGTTGTGTACTAAAGAGTTCTTAAAAGCGTTGCAGGATGTCCACGGCATTCTATGCTGACTTAAGATGCTCCAGGATGTTTTACTAAGATGTTTTACAATCTTCCACAATGTTCTATGTTGTACACTATTCTACAAGGCTCTAACATGTTCCAGGTTGTACAACCCAGGGTTCTAGGACGTACTACAATATTCCACAGTGTCTAATATGGACCAGGATGTCTTACATTGTTGTGTTTTAATATGTTCTAGGATGTTTTACAATATTCTACGGTGTCTAACATGTACCAGGATTTTTTACATGGTTGTGTTTAAGGATGTCTTACATTGTTGTGTTTTAATATGTTCTAGGATGATTTACAATATTCCACAGTGTCTAAGATGTACCAGGATTTTTTACATGGTTGTGTTTAAGGATGTCCCAGGATGTTATACAATATTCCACGGTGTCTAATATGTACTAGGATGTTTTGCATTGTTGTGTTTAAGGATGTCCTAGGATGTGCTACAATATTCCACAGTGTCTAACATGTACCAGGATTATTTTACATGGTTGTGTTTAAGGATGTCCTAGTATGTTCTACAATATTCCACAGTGTCTAACATGTACCAGGATGCTCTGCATGGTTGTGTTTTAAGATGTTCCAGAATGTTCTACAATATTCCACAGTCTTTAAAGATGTCCTACAATATTCCACAGTGTTCTACAATGTTTCAGGAATCTCCACCCAGTGTACTAGGATGTTCTTCCACAGTGTCTAACATGTAAGATGTTTTACATTGTTGTGTTTTAGGATGTCCTAGGATGTTCTGCGATATTCCACAGTCTTTAAAGATGTCCTACGATATTCCACAGTGTCATACAATGTTTCAGGAATCTCCACCCAGTGTTGTCAGATGTTCCACAATATTCCACAGGGTCTATGTTCTAGAATGTCCTAAAGTGTACTACGGTGTGCTAAAATGCTCCTGGATATTCCATACCAGTGTAGGCTGTGCTATATTTATTACACAGGGTTCTAAGGTGTTTTGCTAACACTGTAATATATTTCGGAATGTGCCGTAGTGTTTTAAGACGTTCTGCAATATTTAACTCTGTTCTAAGACTGTGGTTTTCAAACATTTTTCACCAAGTGCCACCCTAGAAAACACTTGGCTCTCCAAGTACCACCATAATGACCAACATTAAAATATAGTAGCGTAGTAGGTCTAAGTATTCATAAAAACAAGGCAGAGGTTTTATTTAACAAGTATATTTCATATTTTGTCCACTGTAACAAACACAACCGTTTTTACAATAACACTGTGTTTC
This sequence comes from Entelurus aequoreus, assembly GCF_033978785.1. NCBI lineage: Eukaryota > Metazoa > Chordata > Actinopteri > Syngnathiformes > Syngnathidae > Entelurus > Entelurus aequoreus. The sequence goes on from NC_084731.1 coordinate 40,230,781, forward strand.
AATACTGTGCTTTATTCAAGTGATTCTTAGGCGTACCACTAGTGGTACACGTACCACAGTTTGAGAATCACTGTCCTAACATGTTACTGGCTGTATATATATATATTTTTACCCTTTGCGTTCATATTTCGCTGTGTTTGTTGCATTGTTGTTGCCTTTCGCCTGATTGTAAAATATGTCGATGGAGAAGAGTGGGTGTGACGTTCATATGTTGTCAATATTCAGTGTTTTATCGTTCATAGGTAATATTGTAAATCGACATTCTTTATTTACATGTACGTTCTGGGTGTTTCATTCAGTAAAAAAATTACAAATTCCATAACGTTTTTAGCGTTAAATCAGACATTATTGTGAGGTTTTGTATTAGTGTTCCTAAAAATCAGATATACCGGCCCCCAGACACATTTGTTTCTCAAAATTTGGCCCCCGAGTCAAAATAATTGCCCAGGCCTGTTCTACAGGGTGTTCTAGCAAGAGTACCACAATGTTTTCCAAAATGTTACGTTCCACAGCATCCTAAGATGTTCTATGTCGTGTTATAAGAGGTTCTAATATGTTCTAAATGGTGTCTATGATGGCTAAGTTTGAGTCGATGTCTGTTAGTGACAATTAGGTTCCGTGTGCATGATGAGCGGCGGCGGCGGCGGCAGTGGGGGGCTGTTGATGTCATCGTGAGCAGGTCAGTACAATAAGGATGATGACGATGAAGATATGATATGACATGTAATAATCATTTCCACAGACAGTACGTGAAGAAGGTTCATGGAGATGCTAAACTCCACCCCCCCAGGCCTGTTGGACGCTCTGATAGCCAACGCCAGCTTGCCGGGCGCCGGCAGCGGGGAGGCGGTGCCTAAAGACAGCTTCTCCAACGCCCTGGCCAAGAACATCGTGGCCATGACGGTGTGGCTCGCCCTCAGCGTCATCAACGGCAGCATGGTGCACACCTTCCTGAAACACAGGTGCCTCAATTCCTCTCACCTGACGTCCTCTTGAGCGCAAATGAACATATTTACTTTTTCACATTGCACCTTAGGGGATCTGTGCCTTTTTTGGAACGTCGCCTTACGTTCACAATCATTATGAGGGCAAGAACACTTTTTTTTAGGATTTTAAAGACGATATAAACGCTTGCAAGATGTTCAATATTTACCGTGTTTTAATCCTTTTATGCATTACTGGAACTTCTTTCCTCAGCGCATTTATTTCCATTTCCATAGCAGCGCACTTCCGACTTCCTGCAACAAATTTGTCCCTACTCCCTAAATAAAATGTGTTTTCTAAACATTACAGACTTGGTAACAGACAACATAGGCGACTATTTTTGGACAAATGGCAGCACGGTGGCAGAGGGGTTAGTGCATGTGCCTCACAATACGAAGGTCCTGAGTAGTCCTGAGTTCAATGCCGGGCTCTGGATCTTTCTGTGTGGAGTTTGCATGTTCTCCCCGTGACTGCGTGGGTTCCCTCCGGGTACTACGGGTTCCTCCCACCTCCAAAGACATGCACCTGGGGATAGGTTGATTGGCAACACTAAATTGGCCCTAGTGTGTGAATGTGAGTGTGAATGTTGTCTATCTATCTGTGTCGGCGACTTGTCCAGGGTGTACCCCGCCTTCCGCCCGAATGCAGCTGAGATAGGCTCCAGCACCCCCCGTGACCCCAAAAGGGACAAGCGGTAGAAAATGGATGGATGGAGTATTCACAACCTTATCTTTTTGAAGCTGAATATACGGAGGATGAACTGCTGCTTATAGAAGCGAGCACGAAGAAGAGGCTGAAACGTTGGCGCAGACAGGAAGACATCCTACGACATCCTATCAGTCGTCATCACAGTGAGAGCAGACCTTGTGCCGTAAGTAATCGTTTTATTATGTTTGTAGTTGGTATTTCTTGTTTAGCACATAGCAATATTGCTACATGATGCAAATGCTGGATCCGTTTAGCAGAGCTTCAGGATCAAAAATATAATTGTTCCCAAAATAATCGTTATTTGCTCCCAATTTGCATTGTTGTTGATGGGGAGGGGATCTGTGGTCCCTACCTCTAAGTCACGTGACTGGATAGCTCATTATCTCTCAAAATGGCTCGGGAATCTCTGTGAGATTGATACTATTTTGATCATATCTATTTATTCGCACACTTTGTCAGTCTTTCGGTGTCATACATGAGATATTTATTATAATATCTTCAATATGGTATATACAGTCGTGGTCAAAAGTTTACATACACTTGTAAAGAACATAATGTCATGGCTGTCTCGAGTTTCCAAGAATTTTTACAACTCTAATTTTTTGGTGATAGAGTGATTGAAGCACATACTTGTTGGTCACAAAAACATTCATGAAGTTTGGTTCTTTTATGAATTTATTATGGGTCTACTGAAAATGTGACCAAATCCGCTGGGTCAAAAGTATACATACAGCAATGTTAATATTTGCTTACATGTCCCTTGGCAAGTTTCACTGCAATAAGACGCTTTTGGTAGCCATCCACAAGCTTCTGGTTGAGTTTTTGACCACTCCTCTTGACAAAATTGGTGCAGTTCAGCTAAATGTGTTGGTTTTCTGACATGGACTTGTTTCTTCAGCATTGTCCACACATTTAAGTCATGACTCCGGGAAGGCCATTCTAAAACCTTATTTCTAGCCTGATTTAGCCATTCCTTTACCACTTTTGACGTGTGTTTGGGGTCATTGTCCTGTTGGAACACCCAACTGCACCCAAGACCGAACCTCTGGGCTGATGATTTTAGGTTGTCCTGAAGAATTTGGAGGTAATCCTCCAAGCTACGGCGAATTATTGGTGCGCCCAAATCGACAGGAAACATCCCCGGCCAGCTGGACTGATCATGATACACTACAGTACATACACTGTCTAGATAGCTGTGTACAAACAAAACATGAAAAGTGGGCTAATACTTTACAGATACTGTAATATCATTGTTCATGTTTTTCAGTTACAAACTCAAACGCATTTCGCGCTGATGTAGATGCTAGTTTATCTTTTGCAGTAGTTAGCTTTTACGGCTAATATCAATCAATCAATGTTTATTTATATAGCCCTAAATCACAAGTGTCTCAAAGGGCTGCACAAGCCACAACGACATCCGCGGTACAGAGCCCACATAAGGGCAAGGAAAAACTCACAACCCAGTGGGATGTCAATGTGAATGACTATGAGAAACCTTGGAGAGGACCGCAGATGTGACCCCCCCCCCCCCCCATCTAGGGGAGACCAGATGTAATGAACGTCGAGTGGGTCTAGCATAATATTGTGAAAGTCCAGTCCATAGTGGATCTAACATAATAGTGAGAGTCTAGTCCATAGTGGGGCCAGAGGAGACCATCCCGAGCGGAGACGGGTCAGCAGTGCAGAGATGTCCCCAACCGATGCGCAGGCTAGCGGTCCACCCCGGGTCCCGACTCTGGACAGCCAGCACTTCATCCATGGCCACCGGACCGTAATACCGTAGTACGCCGATGTGTTACTACGCTAGAAAAAGAGTTCCTCAGTGTTCGCTCTTACAATAACAATGTTGCTACAGCTTGGTTATCATACAGGCTACGGTACGTAAAATAAGTATTGTTGGTGGTATTTGAATGCATTTTCAAAGTAGAATTGGTTGCTCCCCTTAGCTGCATTGCTAGCTTCCAAGAACGCGCCAGTTTTTATATATTAGAAAGCGGGAAATAAAAGGTTTGTCTTCTTGTCCCTCATAATGATTGTGAACGATAGGCAAAATTCCCCCAAAAATATCGATAAAAAATATTTTTTTTAAATTTGATTAAAAATGTTATATTGCTCTTTCCGGAAATGATCTCATCCTCATGTCCTTTTGTGTGTAATATGTACTACATATGACATATGTAGTGTGTGTGTGATTCTGTGTGTTTGTGCAGCGTGTTCTATGACAACCCGCGCTACATCATGTTCATCTACATGGTGGTCAACGACGCTCTGCAGTTGAGTTTGGTGACAACGCTCTACATGCTCAGCTACATCTTCAGGAGGATACACGCCTCCTTCTGCTGCCTGCTGGTGACTTTTTACGGCGCCAATAAGCGCTAACAAGACGCCGTTCTGCTAATAAGCACAAACATGCCAGTCAGTCTGTGAGCTAACATGGCGGTATTCTGTTAATTGGCTAACATGGTGTCATTCTGCTAATAAGGGTAAACATGGTGTTATTGTGCTAATAGGAGCAAACATGGTATCGTTCTGCTAATAAGCTAACATGGCGTCGCTCTGTTAACAGGCTGTAATGACGCCGTACTGCTAATAAGCACAAACATGGCGCCATTCTATAAGCTAACATGGCGTTATTCTGTTAATAGGCTCCCATGGTGTCATTCTGCTAACAAGGGTAAACATGGTGTTATTGTACTAATAGGAGCAAACATGGTGTCATTCTGCTAATAAGCACTAACATGGCGTTATTCTGCTACCAAGCTAACATGATGTTTTTCTGCTAATATGCTAACATTGTGTTATTCTGCTAATAAGGGTAAACATGGCGTCATTGTGCGGATGCCGTTTTATTGCTAATATAATATGCTAACATGGCGTCATAGTACGAATAAGATGTTAACGTGGCGTCTTATTGCTAATAAGAGCTAATATGGTGTCATAGTGCGAATAAGATGCTAACGGGGTGTATTAACGTGGTGTCATAGTGTGAATAAGATGCTAACGTGGCGTCCTATTGCTAATAAGAGCTAAAATGGCGTCATACTGCTAATAAGATGCAAACTGTGCAGCAAATAAGATGCCAACGTGGCGTATTAACGTGGTGTCATAGTGCGAATAAGATGCGAACGTGGTGTATTAACGTGGTGTCATAGTGTGAATAAGATGCTAACGTGGTGTATTAACGTGGTGTCAGAGTGCGGATAAGATGCTAACGTGGCGTCTTATTGCTAATAAGAGCTAACGTGGTGTCATAGTGCGAATAAGATGCTAACGTGGCGTATTAACAGGGTGTCATAGTGCAAATAAGATGCTAACGTGGTGTATTAACGGGGTGTCACAGTGCAAATAAGATGCTAACGTGGCGTCTTATTGCTAATAAGAGCTAACGTGGTGTCGTAGTGCGAATAAGATGCTAACGTGGTGTATTAACGTGGTGTCATAGTGTGAATAAGATGCTAACGTGGCGTCTTATTGCTAATAAGAGCTAAAATGGCTTCATAGTGCTAATAAGATGCAAACTGTGCCGCAAATAAGAGGCTAACGTGGCGTATTAACGTGGTGTCATACTGCGAATAAGATGCTAACGTGGCGTCTTATTGCTAATAAGAGCTAACGTGGTGTCATAGTGCGAATAAGATGCTAACGTGGCGTCTTATTGCTAATAAGAGCTAACGTGGCGTCTTATTGCTAATAAGAGCTAACGTGGTGTATTAACGTGGTGTCATAGTGCGAATAAATTAAATGATGAATGGGTTATACTTGTATAGCGCTATTCTACCTTCAAGGTACTCAAAGCGCTTTGACAGTATTTCCACATTCACCCATTCACACACACATTCACACACTGATGGAGGGAGCTGCCATGCAAGGCGCTACCAGCACCCATCAGGAGCAAGGGTGAAGTGTCTTGCCCAAGGACACAACGGACGTGACTAGGATGGTAGAAGGTGGGGATTGAACCCCAGTAACCAGCAACCCTCCGATTGCTGGCACGGCCACTCTACCAACTTCGCCACGCCGTCCCTATAATAAGAATAAGATGCTAACGTGGCGTCTTATTGCTAATAAGAGCTAATCTGGTGTCATAGTGCGAATAAGATGCTAACGTGGCGTCTTATTGCTAATAAGAGCTAATCTGGTGTCATAGTGCGAATAAGATGCTAACGTGGCGTCTTATTGCTAATAAGAGCTAATCTGGTGTCATAGTGCAAATAAGATGCTAACATGGTGTATTAACGGGGTGTCATAGTGCTAATAAGATGCTAATGTGGCGTCTTATTGCTAATAAGAGCTAACGTAGTGTCATAGTGCTAATAAGATGCTAACGTGGCGTCTTATTGCTAATAAGAGCTAACGTGGTGTCATAGTGCGAATAAGATGTTAACGTGGTGTATTAACGGGGTGTCATAGTGCGAATAAGAAGCTAACGTGGTGTCTTATTGCTAATAAGAGCTAACGTGGTGTTATAGAGCGAATAAGAAGCTAACGTGGCGTCTTATTGCTAATAAGAGCTAACGTGGTGTTATAGTGCGAATAAGAAGCTAACGTGGCGTCTTATTGCTAATAAGAGCTAATCTGGTGTCATAGTGCAAATAAGATGCTAACGGGGTGTATTAACGTGGCGTCATAGTGCTAAAAAGATGCTAACGTGGCGTTTTATTGCTAATAAGCGCTAACATGGCGTCTTTCTGATCTGCGCAGATCATGACAGCGGTCCTGACCACGCGCTCCACACCCCTTATCCTGGCGGGCATGGCGGTGGAGCGCTACGTGTCCATCTGCTTCCCGCTGCACTACAGCCAGATGTGCACTGTGCCGCGCACGCTGCTCCTCGTGGGCGCCATCCTAATGCTGACGGCCACGCCCCCCATCACTGACCTGCTCATCACCGTACTGAAGGAGCCGCCCAGCTTCTTCCACGCCGCAATCTTCTGCGACCACTCGCTGCTCTTCCGCCATCGCTCCATCTACTACAAGAATTTCGCCTTTGACGGCGTCTACTTGTCCTTTGTCTTCCTCACCCTCGTCTTCACATACTGCAAGATCATGATGACGGCGCGCGCCGCCTCCGCCGGCTGGTGTCCGTCACCAGGGCCCGAAACACCGTGCTGCTCCACGGCCTGCAGGTGGCGCATTCTTCTTACGTTGATGCTGGTTCTCTCTTTTTAAGCTTCTTCTTCTCGTGTCCTTCAGCTGCTGCTCTGCTTGCTGGCCTTCGTTGTCCCGTCGCTGCAGGCGGCGCTCATACTCGCTCTTCCGCTTCTCAGCTTGGAGATCCGCTACATCTTTTTCCTGCTGGTCTACATAATCCCTCGCTTCCTCAGCCCCGTCGTCTACGGTTTCAGAGACGAGCTCTTCAGGAAGTACTGGACTCGCTACTTAGCCTGTCAGAGCCTCGGAAACGTGCGCGTCGACGGGAGCCTCGCCTAAGGGGGGTTACTGTCAAGGTCAACTTCAGTGGGTTCCTGGAGCTGGGATTTCAAAATAAAAGGTGGGGGGTGAGGGGAGACGAAAAAATATTCTCAGTGCCTGTTTTAAAAATTATATAAAAGCCTCAACTTCAAATAATATGTACAATGAAATATTAATAGTACTGTAATGAACAAATATTTCGAATAAAACATCAAATCAACGTGACAAAATATCAATAATGAAAAATGTACTTAACATGATGAAATATTTGTAACAAAACATCAAATGAACAACTGTATGATAAAAGTTGTATACACATCAAAGTAACATGATAAAATAGTAATATAAATACAAATATTTTAAATAAATCAACATGATGAAGTAATAAGCCGTCTAATAACATGAGAAAATATTGTCACAACATCACATTAACACAGTGGTTCTTAACCTTGTTGGAGGTACCGAACCCCACCAGTTTCATATGCGCATTCCCTTTAGTGAAAAATAAAATGTTGGGTTTTTTTCAAATTCAAGACACAGTTATATGTTTTTGGTAACACTTTAGTATGGGGAACATATTCTAAGTAACAAAGACTTAATTTAGAGTTATTTGGTTAGGTTTGGTTTACCATGAATGGATTTACGTGGACCCCGACCGACTTAAACAAGTTGAAAAACTTATTCGGATGTTACCATTTAGTGGTCAATTGTACGGAATATGTACTGTACTGTGCAATCTACTAATAAAAGTTTCAATCAATCAATCAATCAGGGTTAGGGCCAGGGTTAGAGGGTCAGGGTTGTAATAAGGCCATGCCGAATAAGGCATTAATAAGTACTTAATAATGACTAAGAGCCAATATGTTACTAATTTGCATGTTAATAAGCAAGTAATTAATGGTGAATATGTTCCCCATACTAAAGTGTTACCATGTTTTTATACTGGTGCACAAAATGAACCGTGCATGAACATCACCTTGTTCAAAGAACAAAACCAACACAGTGCATAAACTCACAACATATTACACACCTGCAAATAAGTACGACTTCTGCTGTTGCCGTATCCGTAATACGCCGATAGGGAGAAGTTTTTATTTACACGATGAGTCGGGTGTGTTTTGACCTCCGCCGAACCCATGAGCCCGACTCACCGAACCCCAAGTGGTTCGATCGAACCCAGGTTAAGAACCACTGCATTAACATGATCAAATATTTGTAATAAAACATCTAATTAACATGATCAAATATTTGTAATAATACATCACATTAACATGATCAAATATTTGTAATAATACATCACATTAACATGATCAAATATTTGTAATAATACATCACATTAACATGATCAAATATTTGTAATAATACATCACATTAACACGATCAAATATTTGTAATAAAACATCAAATTAACATGATCAAATATTTGTAATAAAACATCACATTAACATGATCAAATATTTATAATAAAACATCACATTAACATGATCAAATATTTGTAATAAAACATCAAATGCATTTCTTATAGGCATCAAAGTAACATGACAAAATGATAACAATAGAGCTTCAAATTAACATGATCAATATTTTGATAAAACATCAAGTTAAAAAACGTAAAAACATTAAATTAACATGACAAAATATGAATAATAAAACATCTCTTTAATGTGATCAAATATTTGTTATAAAAGTTTTACAAACATCCCTGTAACAATGTAATATTATTAAATATTGTATTACATATATAATTATTAATAATGTAATATAAAATGTATTTTACACATCAAATCAACATGATCAAGTATTTCTAACAAACATCAAATTAATATGATTTGGTGTTACAATATGTCTTAATCATGATTCATGTTGATTTGTCGTTTTATTATAAATATTTTTACATTTTAATTAGATAATATTTGATATCAATTCTATGTACAAAACGGTTTTAATATAAATATATTGTCATGTTAATTAGTTTTTTTTATTATCATTTTAAAAAAAAATAAAAAAATAAAAAATAAAACTACGTCATTGGGGACCTCGACAACTTTGAGGGGTTCCATACAAAAGGTCAAAGTTCAAACAACGTCCACATTGTTTTTGCAGGAGCGGACATTGACCAGGAGATGGCGATGTACTCACAATGATAATAATGACAATGCAGCATTGTTTTATAACCTCACATTGTCATGGTTATTTGACGTCATTAAATTACTTTTATTTCAGTGAATCTTTGTTTAATTAATTTGTTAAATGTAATATTAATAACACCAATAACTAAATAAATGATAATATTGTATTTCAATAATAAAACGTGCCTTGATGTGTAGTATTATGAGATCAAAATGTTAACCCATTTTAAATTGAATGTCGCTTGGTCACGTGGGGACTCGGCTTATTTCCGGAGAGTGACGAAAACAGCCGAAGAGGCTCAGCCAGGCCGAACACGGACGCCGTGCACAGTCGTGGGGAGGGCGCGGACCTGGACACTCTAAGAACACTTTCTTCATGGTTAATGACATAGAAGACTTACCTAATGATATGTCCGTGACGTCACAGGATGCTGCAGGACATTTGCAAAAGGTGAGCCAAAATTAAGTCTTTAATTATTCTTATGATGACGTCAGATGTTGCCGCAACCTGCAATAACAAAAGTGGAAAAACTTCGAGCCTCACGTCGCAGTGACGTCACCAAAATCTACATGATGATTGAGCCTGGAATGTCTATTTGCATGTTAGCTCTTTTTTTATGAATGCCAAAGACTCAGAATGACAGCAATAGTAAAAAAAAAGAAAAAGAACAAAAGTGGAATAAACTGATGAATCTATAAAGGTCACACAACGCTCTGATTATAAGAATGATGACATTTCATTTTCGAACACTTCCAACATACTTTAACATTATTCTGTCACTCCTGTGACATCGCCACTAAACTGCACCATAAGAACTCTACTTCTTGTTTGGATAGAACGCTAATTCTTGTTGACTTGTTAAGGTCATTTTTTGGCGTTTTTTAAAGAAGGCTACTTTCTCTTTGGAAATAATGCTACTTCTGCTTTTTCCTGTTGGCTGGAGCAGTGATCCCCAACCTTTTTTGCACCGCGGACCGGTTTATTGTCGGCAAATAATTTTCAGGGCCTGGCTTTCCACTTGTGCCAGATAAGTACAGCAAAAAATAAGTGCATGAAAAATACGACTCACTATAACGCTGAATTAGTGGGAGCCCGGGGGCTTGTTTCTTTGCAATGAGATGCAGATGGAAATCAGCCTTTGGCTACAATCTGTCACATTTATATTTTGTATGTTCATTTAAAACAAATGGCAACTTCCTATGGAGAGTTTTATTGGGGTTAGGGTTAGGGTCATACAAACAAGCTTATTGGTGTGTCTAGTGGGACAGGAGAAAGTTACATCGGAGAAAATGCAGTCGTTTATAAATTATTTAATGTTTCTCTGCGGCCCGGTAGCAAATGCGTCACGGACCGGTACCGGTCCCCCGGACCGGTGGTTGGGGACTACTGGGTTAGAGAGCACTACTTCCTGCCTAAAAAAATAATACTACTTTTTGCTTGAAACGAGGGCCATTTCCTGTTTGGAAGATGCTAATTCTTGTTTGGGAAGGATGCCCCCTCCTGTTTATAAAGAATGCTCATTCCGATTTGGAAAGAACACTGTATTTCGATATTTCCGATTTAAAAAGAATGCTACTCTCTATTGAAAAGACTGCCACAACCTGTTTGTAAACATGCAAATTCCTTTTGGAAAGAATGCTTCTTGTTTGGAAAGAGTGCCACTTCCTGTATGTAAAGAATCCTTAATCTTGTTTGATCAATCAATCAATCAATGTTTATTTATATAGCCCTAAATCACAAGTGTCTCAAAGGGCTGTACAAGCCACAACGACATCCTCGGTACAGAGCCCACATACAGAGCCTGTTTGATAGAACACTACTTCCTGTTTGTAAACAACAACATTTCCAGTGTAAAAATGCCTCTTCCTTTTTGTAAAGAATGCTAATTCCTGTTTGGAAAGAACATTACTTCCTCTCTTTCCTGTTTGGAAAGAACGGTTTGGAAAATGCTACAAGTTCGGAAAGAACCACACTTCCTGTTTGTAAGGAATGCTAACACTGTTAAGAAAGACAACTACTTTTCATTTGAAAAGATTGCTTCCTGTTTAGAAAAACATGAATGAAAAAAAGGCTACATCCGCTACTTCTTGTCGGAAAATAAAACTATCTCAGCTACTTGCTGTTTCCAAAGAACAGCATTGCCTGTTTGTAATGATTGCTAAGTCCTGTTTGGAATGAAAACTACTTTTTATTTGGAAAGATTACCAATACCTCTACTTCCTGTTTGGAAAAGCATGATTAAAAAATGGCTACTTCCGCTACCCCATGTTTGAAAAGAATACTACCTCTGCTAATTTATTTGGAAGGAACAACACTTCCTTGTAAGGGATGCTAAGTCTTGTTTGGAAAGAAAACTAGTTTTTTATTTGGAACGATTGCTAATAGCTCTACTTCCTGTATGGAAAACCATGATACTTCCCCTACCGTCTCTTTGGAAAGAACAGTAATTCCTATTGGTAAAGAATGTTAATATCTGTTTAGAGATGGCTAATTCCTGTTTGAAAAGAAAACTTTTATTTCAAAAAAATTCTGATACCGTTAATTTCTGTTTGGAAAAACATGGTACTCTATCTACTTCCTGTTTGAAAAAGGTTACTTATGCTACTCCTTCTTGAAAATAATACTACTTCTGCTACTTCCTTTTTGGAAAGAATACTAATTATTTGGAAAATAATACTACCTCTCCTACTTCCTGTTTGGAAAGAATAGCACTTTTTGTTCGTACAAACTGTTACATCCTGTTTGTAAAAATTCCTGAAATGTTTCTTTTGCTACTTCTTGTTTGAAAAGAATGCTACATCCAATACTTACTGTTTGGAAAGAAGCATTCCTTCCGCTACCTCTTGTTTGGAAATCTGTATTGCGTTTGGTGTTTATGTTGTTGTTTACTTTGCTGTGTGCTACTTCCTGTCAGAGAAGTTGAAAAAAGTCAACATCTTTGTGTTTGCCAGTGAAGCATGGTGACGGAGCGTAGGCCCTTCCGGGCCCAGCGGGACTCGGACGAGGTTGTCGTGCACGTGAACGTGGGCGGGCTGAGGCGTAACGTCTGCTGCAGTGCGCTGAAGAACTTTCCGGACACCAGACTGGGAAAACTTCTAGAATGTGACTCGGAAGAGGACATCCTGCAGGTTAGTGGGAAGTAGGGTTGCCGACCGAAAAACTAAAAACGGAATTGTCCCGTAAATAGAAACAAAAGTATGCGTTCCGTATTGAGCTGTCAAAGAATGCACTTTATCCCGTATTTTTATTACCACGTGTAAGTGGCCGACAACGCAGATTATTTTGTTATCATGTTCTCGTGTTGGTGAAATTCTTACTTTGTATTCACATTCCCGGTGCGCCCCGTAAAGTTAAAGTACCAGTGAGTAGAAGGATAAAAAAAAAGTTTACTTTATTTTGAAGCGATTATCTATTACTGATCTATAACACCAAAAAACTTACAAAGTTTGGGAATAAATAGATATGATCATAACAATACAAATCTCACAGATATACCCGAGTCATTTTGTGAGATAATGAGCATGAGCAGTCACGTGATCAATGACATGCATGTGGGTACCACACCTGTGTGAGGTTACGCCCCCACACCCGCCTCCATCTTGTTCCAAACTTGTCCCAGTCGTTGGTGCAGCAAACATTTTTGTTTGTGCCGCCCCCCCCCCCCCCCCCCCCCACAGTCCATAACACCCTAAACTTGTTCCCTTTGTTTGTGTTATGTTTGTGCTGCACATTTTTTTGTCTGTTATTGTTTTTAAGTTAACGATTCAATATCCATAATCAGCCCCCCCAAACCAGTCCCGATCATTTTATTGGTTTATGTTATTAATGTGTAATTAACGTGTTATTAACCCCCCGCCCTCCCAACTATGTCAACATCTCCCCAAACTTGTCTTATTTGTTTGTGCTGCAAAATTATTTCAACAACTATTGTAACTTTTGAGTTATTAACGTTTTGTGATTCCCCAAACGTGTCCCCAATTGTTTCTGCAACATTTGTGCTGCAAACATTTTTGGTCTAATTATTATTATTGCTTTTAAGTTATTAACGTTTTATGATTCCTAACGAGCCCCACCCCCCACCTTCTCAAAATCTCCTTAAACCAGTCCAAATCCTTTGTGCTACTACATTTCTGCTGGTTTGAGAGCTGAAAAAAAATTTTTGTCTAACAATTATAGTTTTTGAAATTATTAACGAATTATAAATAATAACCATCCATCCATCTATCCATTTTCTACCGCTTAATCCCTTCGGGGTCGCGGGGGGCGCTGGAGCTTATCTCAGCTACAATCGGGTGGAAGGCGGGGTACACCCTGGACAAGTCGCCACCTCATCGCAGGGCCAACACAGCTTGACAGACAACATTCACACTCACATTCACACACTAGGGCCAATTTAGTGTTGCCAATCAACCTATCCCCAGGTGTATGTTTTTGGAGGTGGGAGGAAGCCGGAGTACCCGGAGGAACCCACGCAGTCACCAGCTCCTTAAAATGTGAGGGATAGTGGAACTTCTATAGTTGGATGTGATGGACGGATTCCGGCCAGAGAATCATTAATCATCTTTATTACTTGAAGGTGTGTGTGGCTTCCGTGGTAAGTGTTTGTGTAGTCTAAACAAATAGACAAAGAGGAACATTACAATTCAATTAAATACTCATTAATATGCAGCAATATATATGCATATACATACATAACATAATATAAAGGTATGCATCATAACAATATATATATAGTACACTTAAAGGTGCCATAATAATTTATCGTAAAGTCATCATTAAATGGCCCAGATATGTCAAAAGACATTAATAAATCATGTTCTTTTCGAATACCTTTATAACTGATAACAGTAGTTCAGCCGGATATGCTCATTTCAAAATTAGATTTACAGCACCGAAATCTTGTTATTGTTTATATTTTGATGCCCCGCCCTCCACCGTTTGAACCAATTAGAAAGTCCGTAAGTGAGTCACATCCAGGTTGCCAGATATCAGATATGCACCACCACCTTCGTCGAGCTACTGCCACTGGTAAAGTTACTAAACATGTCAGACCTTAGTAAAGCTAAAAGGCGTCGTTACGGTTCTCAACTTATTCATGACAAAGCCAGGAACAAAACGAGGATTGAAAGATGGAGACGATTGAAGGCGGAGAAGATTTTTTAATCCGACACCAAATATTGCTAATTTCCTCCTAGATAGGTAAGTAAGGCATTTACGTTTTCTTATTACTTGTAATAAATGTAAATGGACATTTCGTATGTAAATTATTAGGGGTGTGGGGAAAAATCGATTCGAATTCGAATCGCGATTCTCACGTTGTGCGATTCAGAATCGATTGTCATTTTTAAAAAATCGATTTTTTTTATTATTTATTAAAAAAAATTATTTTTTTATTTTTATTTTTTTAAATTAATCAATCCAACAAAACAATACACAGCGATACCATAACAATGCAATCCAATTCCAAAACCAAACCTGACCCAGCAACACTCAGAACTGCAATAAACAGAGCAATTGAGAGGAGACACAAACACGACACAGAACAAACCAAAAGTAGTGAAACAAAAATGAATATTATCAACAACAGTATCAATATTAGTTACAATTTCAACATAGCAGTGATTAAAAATCCCCTCATTGACATTATCATTTGACATTTAGTTTATGAGATGCGATGCAAGTGTAAGTCACTGTGACACTATTGTTCATTTTTTGTAATTTTTTTTTTTTATTAATGTTTGTGATGATAATATCAATGAGGGATTTTTAATCACTGCTATGTTGAAATTGTTGCTAATATTGATACTGTTGTTGATAATATTCATTTTGTCTCACTACTTTTAGATTGTTCCGTGTCATGTTTGTGTGTCCTCAATTGCTCTCAATTGCTCTGTTTATTGCTATTCTGAATGTTGCTGGGTCGGATTTTGTTTTGAAATTGTATTGCATTATTATGGTATTGTTGTGTATTGTTTTCATTAAAAAAACAAAAAAACATTTAAAACATTTAAAAAAAAAATTTTTTTTTAAAATAAAAAACCGTTTTTGAATCGAGAATCGTGTTGAATTGAAAAAAAAAATCGATTCTGAATCGAATCGTGACCCCAAGAATCGATTTTGAATCGAATCGTGGGACACCCAAAGATTCACAGCCCTATAAATTATATTGTCCAATATGATCTCGTCTAACAAAACTGGTGTGTTCGTGCAACGAATGCTTAGGATCAACGTTCCCTCTAAGGTGCGCGCCTGTGCAATTGCGCTCGGCAAATCTATGCCACGCACAAAAAACTAACAATTTTCAATGTAACTGACGACAAGTGGTCACAACAGAGACAACAGTTTTCGTCATCACTGTTCAATTATTGTAACGTCTGTCGAGACGCTTTTAGGAGGACATGAATTCCATCGATCACTTTATTGAGCAAAACTCTTTATTGTCGGCCATAAACACATGACCAAAAACATTGGTAAACACTTTCTATCTAGCAAAACTGATCATTTTCTGCCGTACAAAACAAACACTTGCACATGAGGCACTTAGCCAGTGAGGCATTTACAGCCACACAAAAAGTTGGACAACTCCAACACCACACATAATGTGTCAATCCAGGTCGTAACACTATGATTTACCAATCAAATGTGTGCTTATTCTAGTGTAATTTATTAAGAATCTTAACTTATAAATATTAATCATGAAAATATTTTATTATATTAAATAAATACTAATAAAAATATGTATTTTACAAACAGAAAGTTACAGGAATGTACACATGATCCCATGCTTACGTAACATTGTGCAACATGTGAATGTTTTAATGGGAACTAAATGCGACGTCTGAAAGGGGTACAAATTATTTCCAAAGCAGGACCCCCACCAAGACATCCAATACTAGTACACAGCTCATGAAAAACAATGTTTTTTGTTATTGTCATTGTAAGTGGGCCAAAACACTCATATTACAAAATAATCTCATGGAAATGACATCTGTCATTTGATTATAATAATAAAACATTTAACTTGTTATTTGGTCAGGTTTGGGACAGGTGTGCTGCTGGTGTAGCCACAGTGTGCACATCTGATGTTGCTCACATGTGCTCCACTGAATGCTCAAGGAGTTTTTGCATTTGCTCACACATATGAAACATTGGAGGGATCATTGCTTAGAAGCGAAGCACCATCACACTAATGCAGGGGTAGGCAACCCAAAACGTTGAAAGAGCCATATTGGACCAAAAATACAAAAAACAAATATTACTTGAGCTGCAAAGAATTAAAAGCCGTATTTAAGTGTTATAATGAAGGCAATACATGATGTAAGTGTCTATATTAGCTATAATACCCTACTATCAGAATGACTATGTGTCGCAGGCTGAAGCAAATCTTCGTTGACAGAAATGTTGAAATTTAATATTTATTCTACACATTTTTACAACATTAGAAACCATTAGTAAATCAGAAGATCCTCAGAAGGTGACATAACTCCTGGAAATTACTGGCTCAGAATGGCCAAAGGTATAGATGTGTGTGTCCAAGTTAAAGGAAACGGCAGGCTGTCTTCTTTTAATAGATTTATTACAATCTTTGACAAGCTAGGTAATGTTTGCTGTGGTCTGGAACAACATGGCACACAAACAACTATCTGTAATGCAGCCAATATTACATACAGATAATGTGTCATGAGACATGCAAAACTAAATTATATACAAAGACGATAAAAGTAAAAGGATATTAAATGAGCTCAAATATACCTACAAATGAGGCATAATGATGCAATATGTACATACAGCTAGCCTAAATAGCATGTTAGCATTGATTAGCTTGCAGTCATGCACTGACCAAATATGCCCGATTAGCACTCCAACAAGTCAATAACATCAACAAAGCTCACCTTTGTGCATTCACGCACAGTATAAAACGTTTGGTGGACAAAATGAGACAAAGAAGTAGTGGAAGATTTTACATGTAAACAAACTGTTGTGTCACAGTCCACACTATGGTGAGTTCAAGAACCGCCAAAATTAGTAGAACAAAGCGATGTTCACAAATCCTCTCATCAGCGAAGCATACACACAAACTTTTTTGATTGATTGATTGAAACTTTTATTAGTAGATTGCACAGTGCAGTACATATTCCGTACAATTGACCACTAAATGGTAACACCCGAATAAGTTTTTCAACTTGTTTAAGTCGGGGTCCACTTAAATTGATTCATGATACAGATATATACTATCATCATAATACAGTCATCACACAAGATAATCATCAGAGTATATACATTGAATTATTTACATTATTTACAATCCGGGGTGTGGGATGTGGGGGGGGGGGGGGGGGGGGGGTTATGTTTGGCTGATATCAACAGTTCAGTCATCAACAATTGCATCATCAGAGAAATGGACATTGGAACAGTGTAGGACTGACTTGGTAGGATATGTACAGCAAGTAGTGGACATAGTGAGAGAGATCAGAAAGCATAATAATATGTATCTACATTTGATTATTTACATTTGATTATTTACAAACCGGGGAGGTAGGATGTGGAAGGGAGGGTGTTAGTTTAGGGTTGAAGTTGCCTGGAGGGGTTCTTTTAGTGCGGTTTTGAAGGAGGATAGAGATGCCCTTTCTTTTACACCTGTTGGGAGTGCAGTCCATATTGATGTGGCATAGAAAGAGAATGAGTTAAGACCTTTGTTAGATCGGAATCTGGGTTTAACGTGGTTAGTGGAGCTCCCCCTGGTGTTGTGGTTATGGCGGTCATTTACGTATTACATATTAAACAGTGGGCTTTCTAACAATTGGGAAGGTTTGTGTCATGTTGGTCCTCAAACAAAAAACATAGTAAAACAAAAACATTATTTTTCCCCCATCTTTTTCCATCTTCAATCCTTTTTAAAAAAATGCTCCAGGGAGCTACTTGGGCGGCACTAAAGAGCAGCATGCAGCTCGAGAGCCGCGGGTTGCTGACTGCTGCACTAATGTAATGCTCAGCATCCTAGCCCGGTCAATGACACATCGACATATAGGCTAACGGGGGAAATTTATGCACGTTAGCCTGTATGTTGATGTGTCATCCCACTGACAGGGCAAAGTATATTTTCGACAAATAAAACCTATGTGGATATGGGTAGTGTCAGTGCCTATTTCGATGTCAATATGCTGATACGCTGAGGAAATGCGTTCCAAAATTAGCACGGCAAATTGCGGTTTCTGGCACTGTATATGCATCAAACACATATGGGGTGGTATTAGCTTGGCACCAGTGGCGTGCCGTCACTAGAGGCAGGGGAGGCACGGCCTCACCTGCCATCATGGAAAGAAAAAAAAAGTAAAAAGAAAAAAATAATAATTAAATTGTTATATGTATCCAGTGATAATACTAAAGTTATTTTCCATTTAACTTCACCAGTTTTAGATTATTTTTATTTTTATTTTCACATTTGCCGTTCAAATACTGAGAAGAGACGGTGCGGTGATCAGCAGCCAGTTGAGGCACGTCACTGATTTGTGCCTCAACATGGATTGTGCGCAATGACTTGGCTAACTGCTGGCCTGCTGTGCAGTGAGACCGTATTGCTATATGAATTATATTATACATTTCCATAGTTTAGTTAGCTGAGGTATATATGTACAGTGTATTTTGTCAACATCTGTATGTGTGTAACGTATTTCTTGTGCTGAGCGATCATAAAACTGGAGGCTCGTCTCATAACCCCGCCTCCTGGTGCCAAGCATCTCCGCCGCAGAATGCACCCCCGACGGGAGCGCCGCGGCCACACCAACCAAAGCCCACACCCAAACCCTCCACGTGCAAGACTCAATCCACCCAAAAAAAGTCACTTAACAAGAAGCCAAAAAGTGCAAAAACAACAATGCTCGCGCTGCAGGAGCCGCGAACGACCGCAGGGACACAACATTAGGTACACCTGCACTGCAGGTTTATATGTTTGTAAATCTGACTGTGATGATGCAGTCGTGCCTCACCAGACATTAACCTCACCGCACGCCACTGCTTGGCACAATATAATGCATTACATGTAATGATTTTCTACTTTGTGTATTGACATGGTCGTAGGCTATATGATTTATGCGTAGTGTAGGTTGGCTCATAGAATTGCACTCTGCACTGAAAGATGGTGATGTGCGTACATGGAAGAGAATGCAGTGTGTCAGGTTGGATGCAACATGGAGTTATGCTGAACGAAATGTGACGGTAATTTTAATGTTGGCCTTGGCTTGCCATCAAAGTAGGCCTATGCCATATATAATGTATTATTATATATAACTATTTTGATGGTGGTCCGTGCGGCCAAACTAGACATTTTAGCAAGGTAATGCCAACAATCTGTCCCGACTCCCGACTAAAATATTGCTGCGTAACTTTACAAATACATTTGGCTAATCGACATCAGTAAAATGTGGCATAATAACTTAGTAAACCATCTTGCAAGAAGCATAAACAAGAGAAACCTACAGAATAGGACTCATCCATTGCCATTTGAAGTTCCTTGGAGTAGGATTTGGATTCGACTGCATATCTGACAACCTCAGTCATGGAGAGTGGGAGGGGACTACAGAATTTTGACCGTGATTGCAGTACCATTTCTGGCCACATTATTACACATGGCACCTTTAACTATGCATAAACTTCAACATGTTTCTAAGATTTAGAACAGGGGTCCCCAAACTTTTTGACTCGGGTGCCTCATTGTGTTAAAACAGTTTGGACGGGGGCCGGGCTGTATATATATATATATATATATATATATATATATATATGTTAGATATATATAGCACACTTTCCGCGTGTGCGATGATGTCACGTTATCGATGAGAAAATGCATTTTTAGACAAAATGATTTGCCTGAGCGGCAAGGAGACACCATGAGTAGCAAGCGGTACAAAGTGGATAAGAAAAGACAGAATTTTAAATTTTTTTAAAACATTTTTTTATACTTGGGACTTCCCGCGGGCCTGATTTTGGACACTGGCGGGCCGTGGTTTGGGGACCCCCAATTATATGGTATCTGTCACCCTTTAGTGGCCTAACTCCACCATCACAGTTATGATGAAGTTACATAAGCAATGCTGAGGGGAAACGTTGTCAACAAGATTAATTAACTCTTAATTTACCCCAAAACACTAGAACTTAGCCTACGATGCACCAAACATGTGCAGAAGTAGCAATTGCAAGACATTTAGTTTAAAAGCTGTATTTACATGACATAACTTACATTAAGTCAACAACACACACACGGCTGGCTGCTACCGTTGATTGCATATGGGCTATTCCGACAAAGACGTTAATTACCAAATTAAAAGCACAGGAACTTTACAGAACTACGTAACTGCACACAATAGGTTTTCGTACAATAATTGTTGGACCCAAAATTTTGGCAGTACACAAATGGGAGCAGTTTGGGCCGATTTTGAAATAGTTGGGGGCCCAGTTATATTTAATAAGAACTTAGAGGTTTTGAGCTGGTGGGGGGGTCTGGTTATGAATTATAATTTGTTAATAACTTAAAAACTATAATAGTTAGACCAAAAGATTTTCCAGCACAAAGCAGCGCAAAAGATTGGGATTAGTTTGGGGAGGTTTTGAAAAGGTGGTGCTTTGGGGGGCGGGGGGGCGGGGGGGGGGGGGGGGTGCTCGGTGTGTGTGTGTATTAGTGTTGTCCTGATACCAATATTTTGGTACCGAAACCAAAAGTATGTCGGTACTTTTTGGTACTTTTCTAAATAAAGGGGACCACAAAAAATTTCATTATTGGCTTTATTTGAACAAAAAAATCTTAGGGTACATTACACATATGTTTCTTATTGCAATTTTGTCCTTAAATAAAATAGTAAACATACATGACAACTTGTCTTTTAATTAGTAATTAAGCAAACAAAGGATCCTAATTTAGCTGCTGACGTATGCAGTAACATATTGTGTCATTTATCATTCTATTATTTTGTCTAGATTATTAAGGACAAGTGGTAGAAAATGAATACACTTCTGTTAAAATGTAAAAATCACTTATTCTTCTGTTGTTTGATACTTTACATTAGTTTTGAATGATACCACAAATTTGGGTATCAATCCGATACCAAGTTGTTACAGGATCATACATTGGTCATATTCAAAGTCCTCATGTGTCCAGGGACATATTTCCTGAGTTTATAAACATAATATAAATTTAAAAAAACGAAAGAAGATTTTGTGATGTTGAAAAATATCGATGTAATCATAGTAGTATCGACTCGATACGCTATTTTACGTGGTATTATTACAGTGGATGTCAGGTGTAGATCTACCAATGGCGTTTGTTTATATTGTAGCGGAAGAGTTGGTGTTGCAAGGAATTCTGGGAATTTGTTCTGTAGTGTTTATGTTGTTTTGTGGGGCAAATATTCTTCCAAAATGTGTTTATCGTTGTTGTTTAGTGTGGTTTTAATATATGGCACATGTTTATGACAGTGTTGGCCTTGTTCATACTGCCAACCTTAGTGTGACATGTATGGCTGTTGAGTAAGTATGCACTTCATTCAATTGTGTGCAGTGTGTTCAAAGTCAAGATGATTGTGTTATTAGTCAATTGTCATGCACAATGAAACCTTAGTAAGACTTTGTTAATATAGACTTCTTGATTTCCATTATGTGAAATGTAGTAAACTCGCCACAAAATTAACAGCAACAAGAAAAATTGTCATAAAGATTGAAAATTGCCATCAATCCCACGTGGGGTTATAAATAGTGAAATGTTAATAACTCAAAAACTATAAGAGACAAAACATTCCAGAAATTGACATTTTTTGCCTGAATATAAGGAGGATAAACAACAGGTTTTAGAAGCTGTGCATGCGCTAAACAGAACCAGCTTTAGCGAAAAACTATGGCATCATGCAGCAATATTGCAAGTGCTAAACAAAAAACTATGAACATAATAAAACAATCATTTACTGTACAATGTCTGCTCTCAGTGGTATGTCGACTGATGGGATAATTATATCTTCCTGTTTAGATGAAGAATTAATCATAATCCTTGCCAAGGGTTAAACAAAAATCCAACGTCTTTTTGTATTCCTTGCCATCTCAAATGTCAAAGTTGGATGTCAAAGTTGACCAACTTCTCAGTTTATTGCTACAACCTTCTATAATCAAAGTGAGAGGCATGATTTATAACCTAGAATTAACTTTTACCAACTCAGAGGCGATGCAACAGCCGCAGAACACCAGCTCAATATGTCAATATAGCAGCACATGTTCGTTACCTACCTGTGATCAATGTACCGCTAAAAAATAGTTTGTCGGCATCAGCGATTATAATAACAATATTGCTAATTCTTGATCGGTTTTCCGGTCACGACATGTAAATGGGAGTATTGTTGGCGGTTTATGGGTGGTTACTTAGAGGGCTTTGTGGGCGGATTAGAGGAGATTCATTGACTCCAATGTTGGATGACTTGTGTTAACGTTTATTTACGATTTACACTAAAAAAAGAAATGTATCTTACACAGGGATTGTGAATGATAAACCACACATCTCGTTCCAATTTTTGCGTCTGTCCAGTATGACTGATCTGTTGACTATGGGCAGAATGCAGATCACTTCCAACCGTGACGTCATCCGATCCCGATTGTACGGAAATTGTAACCAGGATTTGACCAATACCGAGGTCTCATTGGTGGTCTCAGAGGAGCTTTGAAAGGCTGAAATCATGGGTATCCCAGCACCATATACATACAAAAGTAATATTACCTTGAGCAACACAATTAATTTTTGAAGTAACAAAATCTTTCATTGAGTTAGAACTATCTAACATCTTTGACAATCAGCAAGATTTTGTAACAGTCCACTTTTTTAATTAACATGCTTTAGTTTAGCCTGCTAAACACTTTTAACATCATTAAAACATACATTTAAAAACCTTACTACAAATTCAACCCACAACCTTCTGCTTTGCAACACAAGTACTAATGACGCGCGCCACGAGAACCACCAGAAATCTAATATCGAAATGTGTCCCCACATTCTTATCAGTGACAGGGCATGACGTAGCTAGTAATACATTTGGGGTAAACTTTATATGAAGCGCTTTGTCATTTAATAATTTACATTTGACAGGCTCCAGCGACCCCCCGCGACCCCGAAAGGGACAAGCGGTAGAAAATGGATGGATGGCTGGATGTGCTTCTTTACTCAAAAGGCCACACCCCACGCCCTACCCAGGGGCCGAAAGCCGACTGCATGTAAAGTAACAATATATACCCACGTATATCCTATACATATGTATGTGTAAATATATACATATTATATCAATATATTATATACATATATAAGATCCATTATCACAATCAATCAAAGTTTATTTATATAGCCCTTAATCACAATCGCATCTAAATAAATGTGAAAAATAACAGTTTTTACGTGTAATCGGCGATCGCAATGCTTTAAGTCTGCATATTAATTTTATATAAAATTGAAGAGTAGAGTTTGCCAAACATGTACAGTACAAACTGCGGTAAAGCCATATTTCCGAGAGTAATCGTCAATACGCTGTTATATGCAAGCACACACACACACACACATAGATAAACTTACACATAGTCACACGTTATGACGCTTTTGGTGGTTAGAGTGTTCGCCCTGAGATCGGTAGGTTGTGAGTTCAAACCCCAGCCGAGTCATACCAAGGACTATAACAATGGGACCCATTACCTCCCTGCTTGGCAGTCAGCATCAAGGGTTGGAATTGGGGGTTAAATCACCAAAATGATTCCCGGGCGCGGCCACCGCTGCTGCTCACTGCTCCCCTCACCTCCCAGGGGGTGATCAAGGGTGATGGTTCAAATGCAGAGAATAATTTCGCCACACCTATGTGTGGGACAATCATTGGCACTTTAACTTTTAACTTGAACTTTTTGTGCCACACAGCAGAGCGTTGATTGTGACGTAACACCAATCATTTGAACCATATAATGCTTCAGTTTGCATTGATTAAAGCAAGCTATAACAGACTGAAAAACGACACATAACTTCAACTACTTTGACACCTCCCTCCCACATCAGATCCTGACAACAATGTAATATGAAGTATAAACGATAAAACATTGAATATTAAGAGTATGTGAAAATTTGGCTCGTATACTTGTTTACTTCCCTGACGACCTCTTTAAAATGTGGTAATCAATCAGAAATATTAAGCAGCTAAAATGCGCCATGTGAGCGTTACTGGTGGAACTGATTAGGTTGGACAATAAGCGCTGACAAAGGGTCTCCATTTTATACTGGCAAGTGTTACCATGTGAAGTGTTGGGAAAACAAACGAGTTATGATTATAGTGAATAATGACAGGTTGTATTATTATTTATTTAAACTCATATTACTGCATATTTATATTGAATTTGTCTACACTTTTTTGTCAAAATAAATACATAAATACACACCAAATTATTTAGGAGAGTTTAAGAATATGTTACGCCTAACGACACCCTTGGGTATGTGGCTTAAAGTATTAGTGTTGTGTCATTTATTCCACATTAAAGAGCAAGTGAGTGTCTGTGATGCTTCTATTTAATGACAAATACAATATATCAGTTTTTCTCAAACTGTGGTATCTAGTGGTATGCCAAAGAATCATTTGATTAAAGTACAGTGTTTTATTTTCCTGTATTCATACACAGTGTTACTGTTCAAACTGGTGTGTAATGTTACAGTGGCCAAAAATGTACTTGTTGAATAAAACCATTGCCTCGTTTTTAATGAATAATTAGACCTATTACGTTACTGTATTTTAATGTTGGTCATTACCTGGAGAGCCATTTTTTTCTGAGGTAGTACTTGGTGAAAATAGTTTGACAAAATAAAGACAATAACCCCAGTGAGTGGAGATCTCCTTCATAAATAAAGCACAATTGAAATGTTACTTGTCAAAGTAATAAAACACAAATATCTAATTTTTCTTTTAGTCAAAGTAGTTGTCATCGTGATGAAAGTAGGAGACATGCTCTATCATAAAGCTGAATATTGAATTTATTCTTTTTTTTAAGTTAGGCAGGATAGAGCAAAGACTAGTTTTTATTCCGTTAAGTTCAACAGGAACAATATCTATTTAGAACAAAAAAGTTATACTTTATTCTGTTAATTTGCACAAAAAAAGTATTATTAAACAATGTGTTTCCCATGTATTCATATTAACCCAAAACCTGCACATCGGAATAAATTCTGCCTGCCCTGTAGTCAAAAAGTATAAAAAATATATATTTGATGGTCGTGTGATGGGTGATGAGCCAAGGAGACGCCAACGAGGAATCGTCGAACAAAAAGCTTTATTTGTTTCAGCGAGCCTCAGACTGGAGCTGCAGTCTCCAGGAGAAGGAGTGGGCCGAATCTCTTCAGATGTCCTCTCGAACAACTGTTCTTAAATACCTTTTTACACAAAGACCCTTACTCTTTGTGGTTCTAGCCTTGGTGCCGGTCAGTCCGGCCAATCAATCTTTCCTTGACATTATTCCTCTGATCGGTTTGAGTCGGGTGACCCCGACCCCTATCTGTGGTGCTTCCTAATAAATGTTGCTAATGTTTCTATTATCTCTCCTAAAATCCAACTGCTGCTGTCCTTTTAATTCCCCAATGTCCTGGGGGGGAAAGCCCACTCTCTGGAGCGCTTGTGCTGGACATGTGCACTTTTGACCTCAGTAGAATAATCTTCTAAAGCAGTGTTTTTCAACCTTTTTTGAGCCAAGACACATTTTTTGCGTTGAAAAAATCCGGAGGCACATCACCAGCAGAAACCATCAAAAAACAAAATTCAGTTGACATTAAAAAGTCGTTGTCGCAATTGTTGGATATGACATTAAACCATAACCAACCATGCATCAATATAGCTCTTGTCTCAAAGTAAGTGTACTGTCACGATCTGTCACATCACACCGTGACTTATTTAGAGTTTATTGCTGTTTTCCTGTGTGTAGTGTTTTAGTTCTTGTCTTGCGCTCCTATTTTGGTGGCTTTTTGTCTTTTTTTGGTATTGTGGATTGTCATGTCATGTTCGGATGTACATTGTGGACGCCGTCTTTGCTCCACTGCAAGTCTTTGCTGTCGTCCAGCATTCTGTTTTCGTTTACTTTGTAGCCAGTTCAGTTTTAGTTTCTTTCTGCATAGCCTTCCCTAAGCTTCAATGCCTTTTCTTAGTGGCACTCACCTTTTGCTTATTTTTGGTTTAAGCATTAGACACCTTTTTACCTGCACGCTGCAGCTCCCGCTGTTTCCGACATCTACAAAGCAATTAGCTACCGGCTGCCACCTACTGATATGGAAGAGTATTACACGGTTACTCTGCCGAGCTCTAGACAGCACCGACACTCAACAACAACACATAATTTGCAGACTATAATTACTGGTTTGCAAAAAATATCTTTAACCCAAATAGGTGAAATTACATAATCTCCCACGGTACACCAGACTGTATCTCACGGCACACTAGTGGTTGAAAAACACTGTTTTAAAGGATTCTGTGACCAAATACAGATACATGCTACTTCACATTCATATAAAAAAATTGGTATAATTTACCTCATCAGTCATCCGGTTACAAAATCCACAGATTACATGGATGCAAACATCTTCATTCTTCAACAAACAAGATTCCAGTTGACTCCGTTCAACCTTTGTGTGTCGTATAAAACTCCTTTCCAACTAATTTAAAAAGGCCAAAAAATAATTGGGTCGACCTGCCCTGCAAGGTGTCCCTTATTATTTTTTTCAGGGAGTTGGCAACCCCAGTGGGGAGGCAGCACACGTGTGACCTCTTGCTCCCCCTGCAGGTGTGTGATGACTACGACGGGCAGCAGAAGGAATTTTACTTCGACAGGAATCCTGGTTTGTTCCCATACGTGCTTAACTTCTACCAGACAGGAAAACTTCACATCATGGAGGATTTGTGCGTCTTCTCCTTCAGGTGATGCTAATTGTTGTCATCGTTTCACGACAAATGGCAGGTAAACAAAACATATGTTGTGTTCAGTCAGGAGATGGAGTACTGGGGAATCAGCGAGTTCTTCCTGGACAGCTGTTGCAGCTTTCGTTTCCACGACCGCAAGCTGGAGAGCAGCCGCCATCGCAGCCGCCATCGCAGCTGGGACGACGACAGCGACGTCAGCAGCATTGACACTTTGCCGGATGAGATTTCCGACCTAAAAAAGTGCGGTGGGGGGGAGGCGGGCGCAGCGGCCTGGTGGTTGACATCTGTGTCTTGTCTCTCAGGGACATGCAGCACTTCCAGGAGGTGCGCTGCGGGAACGTCCGCAGGTGCTTGTGGCTCACGCTGGAAAACCCGGGATACTCGGTTCCGAGCAAGCTCTTCAGTCTGCTCTCCATCAGCGTGGTGCTCACGTCCATCACCATCATGTGTATGAACAGCATTCCGGAATATCAGGTTTGACACAAACTGGTGGTTGTGTCTTTTGCTGTCATCTTACACTTCAAACAGGAAGTTTCTATTAGTCCAACAAGGGGGGATATTTGCATCAGAGTGGTGCATCTCAGTCTCTAACTATCTTTGTGTTGCAGACGTTTGACTCTGAAGGGAAGCTGATGGACGATCCCACGATGCACGCGCTTGAGCTGCTGTGCACGTGCTGGTTCACCATGGAGGTGAGTACCGTGTGCGCGTCAGTGGCGGGCCGTGCGTTTCTCACCTAGGCCTTCAGTGATGTCCTACTTAGTCCGACTTCACCTCTCAAAATACCGTAATTGATGTCACCACATGGACACGGCTGGAGATACTATACAGAAACATACGTGCACGCTACTGGGCATTGAACCCTCTCAACAGTCTACAAAAGGGTCTATTTTTCGGCGCATTTAACATTCAATAAACCCGCTTCAGCAATTAAAACATATCTTACGTGGTACTGTCAAAATTAAAAGAATTGTATTAAACAAATGAAACATTAAAGTTAAAGTACCAATGATAGTCACAATGAAATTTGTCCTCTGCATTTGACCCATCCCCTTGTTCCACCCCCTGGGAGGTGAGGGGAGCAGTGAGCAGCAGCGGTGGCCGGGCCCGGGAATAATTTTTGGTGATTTAACCGCCAATTCCAGCCCTTGATGCTGAGTGCCAAGCAGGGAGGTAATGGGTCCCATTTTTATAGTCTTTGGTATGACTCGGCCGGGGTTTGAACTCACGACCTACCGATCTCAGGGCGGACACTCTAACCACGAGGCCACTGAGAAAAAAATTAAGAAATTAAAATATTTCAACTCACAATTTGTAGCACCCATCCGACGCCGTATAAGCCAGTGTTACCGTCGTAGTCGGTTGATTTTTGGGAAAGTGGCAGGAAAACCTGTGTTGAGCCAAAATGTGACTGCCTGCCAAAAATGTTGCCGTTGCTTGGTTTTGTCTGTCCACAGCCGATTACTTTGTGTAAGACAAACACTTTATCTTCGTGGTTATTGTACCGGTGAGTTTTATGTGGCTCGTATGGTTCCGGTGCCACTTCCTGTTTTTGCAACTTTGCAACAGCGTTAGGCCATCTAGAAGGCCTTACTGACGACAACTCGTGATCTGATTGGCTGTCGCAATTGTCTTATCAACTCTATGTGCCCGTGCACTGTCACCCGCATTGTTGATTCTGAAGGCTCCGGGCAGATTTGGTACAGCATGGCAACATAAGCTAGCTGAATTCTGATTGGACAAAAACTCTATAACCTAAAAACAACAGCACTGGAAGGAGCATAATATGACACGAAGAGAATATGAATACTTTTAGATATTTAGGGAAAGTAAATAAAAAAGTACTTTTATCTTTTATTATGATCATGATTTCTGGTTATGTTAGGCCAGCAGAGAAGGCCTTGCTGGCCCTGACAGCACACCACTGGTGTGTGTGTGTGCACACATGGCAATCTCAAGTGTGATGTCACACAGGTGGTGATGCGCCTCCTGCTGGCACCTAACAGGAAGAGGTTCTTCCAACATCCTCTGAACATCATCGACTTGTCGTCCATCTTCCCCGTCTACGTCACGCTGGTCTGCGACATCGCGCTGGGCGCCCAATCAGAACTGGAAGACCTGGGACGCGTCATCCAGGTCTGGCCTTGTCCGGAGAACTCCGCCAGGGAGCGCGAGACCTCAACTACCTTTTGTCCTCCAGGTCCTCAGGCTGATGAGGATCTTCAGGGTGTTGAAGCTGGCGCGACATTCCACTGGACTTCGCTCGCTGGGGGCCACCCTACGGGTGAGTCTGAGACAGCGACCACGTCTTTGGTCGTTGGAATAGAACATACAGATCTTTAGTGAGAATATCGAGAGGCGTCTGTCAGTTAAAGTTAAAGTACCACTGATAGTCACACACACACTAGGTGTGGTGAAATGATCCTCTGCATTTGACCCATCACCCTTGATCACCCTTGAGGAGAGCAGTGAGCAGCAGCGGTGGCCACGCCCGGGAATCATTTTGATGATTTAACCCCCAATTCCAACCCTTGATGCTGAGGGCCAAGCAGGGAGGTAATGGGTCCCATTTTTATAGTCTTTGGTATGACTAGGCCGGGGTTTGAACTCACAACCTACCAATCTCAGGGCAGACACTCTTAACCACAAGGCCACCGAGCCGGCTAGTCCTTTCCTGTCTCCCTGAATGTCTTCATGGACAAAGCGTGGAGGCATTAAGATTGTTCTACATCGGTGTTGACCATCTACCAAGGGTTATGTTGCTCACATTTTGTCCGGTCAGTCAGCTGGTCACACAATGACACGATTTGCGTCACATGGCCAGGTTTTCCAGACATGAGGTCACTAACGAGCTGTCCCCCGTCTTTGCAGCACAGTTACCGTGAGGTGGGCCTTCTGCTGCTCTACTTGGCTGTGGGAGTGTCCGTCTTCTCTGGAATGGCGTACACCGCCGAGTACGAGGAGGTCAAGTGTCCTTTAGTGTCCTTAAGTGCAGTGATCACACAGTAATCTGCTGACACATCACTTTTTGAATCATTGTGATGGTTCCATCAGGGTCTTGTACATAATCAACTGTCTTTGTGCAGGACGTGGGTCTGGACACCATCCCGTCGTGCTGGTGGTGGGGCACGGTCACCATGACCACAGTGGGCTACGGGGACGTGGTGCCCGTGACGGTGGCGGGTAAGCTGGCGGCCAGCGGCTGCATTCTGGGCGGCACCCTGGTAGTGGCGCTTCCCATCACCATCATCTTCAACAAGTTCTCGCACTTCTATGGGCGTCAGAAAGCGCTGGAAGCTTCCGTGCGCAACAGCAGCAGCCGCAGGAAGACAGCGAGCTGCGAGGACAAGTCGGACTGGGAGGTGGCGGCGTTGGAAGGTGACAATGTGGAGAATAGGGATGGCGGCGGCGTCATCAACTACAGCTACGTCGAGGTGGAGTCAATTCAGCTGTGACAGGACGATGATTTTATGTGACATCAGCATTATGATGACCAAAGAAAAATAAAACATGGAAAATGTGTTTATTCTTTAAACAAATAACATCAAACATCAGCTTTAAGGCAGCAACTTTTCATCAAACGAAGCAAAGCGCAACATTTCATCAAACTAGCAACAGGCAATTTTTAAGATGCGCTTCCCTTTGTGACGTCAGACCAGTCAAGATGGCCGACTACAGTAGAACATGCCTCATTGACGCTAACCAGCATACGAAAAGGAGGCCACCATATTGCTTAGCTCTGTGGCGGCTCGTACACGGTGGCCTCTACATTTGTGGCGCCAGTGTCTAAATCCAGTGTTTTGGACTTCGGCTCAAATGGAATCTTACATCAACACACTTCAATAAGAACAGTACTTGGTTCCTGTGTGCACACTTACTACGCTACCTAGCCAAGACAGCGACTATTGAGGGTGACTTTCCACTACCGTGCACTCAACATTTTGGCTGTTTTAAACATGCAACATTATGACAAACTTCTTGGCGTGAACTCGCTAATACACTCAAATTAGGTGCACTTCCATTCTTGCACTTGGTCTTTTGAGTGCATGAGTGTGTTCACACTGAAGTCAGTAAATAGTCAAAATGTTGAGTGCGCAGTGATGGACTTCCCCCCAATTTGCATTTTGGCTACGTAGGTCGTATCAAACAAAAAGAAACAGCGTAATCTCCGCCTCATTTGCAGCAGGTGTTACACGCAAAAACAACGCAAACTGCAACAACAGTAAAGGATTTAGGACAGCACTACACTGTCCTAATAGGCACACTCAGGAACTAAGTACACATTGTACACAGTATAAACATATTGCAGTGCACTGACGGGAGTATTTCATTTTTGTGAGGAACCTTGTTATATTTAACAGTATCAAAATCTGAATATTTCCCTTTTGTGGACATTCCTACTGTTTATAAGTAAAGCAGTAGCACACAAACATGGTCCACGGTTCATAACTTAGAGAAGAACGATATATACAGACACCCTGAGGATTGACCACCCGATGGTCCAAAGCTCTGATGAAAGCTCACACAAGATGGTGGTCATCATCAAAATTAAAAGCGATAACAGCTGGTGCTACATTCTGGTGCATGAGGGGGTGGGGCCAACATTTCACCCCCTAAGTACCTACTGTGTTCAGCATCCTGTTACAAAAAGTCTTGCTGTCCAAAGAGAGGTCAATAACGTGTCAGAGTGACGCCTCTCTAAGGACCTTCAGAAGTTCTGCTGCCGCCTCTTCTTGGCCTCGATGGCGTCCAGGATGGGTTGCCTCTTGGACTGGTACCGCTGGCGGATCTCCTCGATCTCTTGCTCCATCTGCGGGTCCAAGGAGGCCAGACGCAGACGTAGCTCCTCCACCGACCATGAGTTGACCTGCGGAGACACACCACAGCTTGATGACACCTGTGGCGCCTCCCAGGTTAGATCGCAAACCACTACAGAGGTACTCGGGAGTGTGGAGATTCACCAAGGCCCAAACACAGATGCACTTATAGATGTTTATGGTGACGGGCGAGCTGTAGCCTACCCAACTAACTATGTCTGTTTACAGTTTCCAATGAAGTTTTTGATTGATTGATTGAAACTTTTATTAGTAGATTGCACAGTACAGTACATATTCCGTACAATTGACCACTAAACGGTAACACCCGAATAAGTTTTTCAACTTGTTTAAGTCGGGGTCCACGTAAATCAATTCATGGTAAGGTACAGCATGTTGTGGGACTAGGGTAGGAAAGAACGCACACAAGAGAATGCGGACTCTTGTTTGTCTTCGTGTGCCGCATTTGGGGCAGGCAGACTCTCCTCCTTTTCTGATCGGAATAGGGGTGTGAATCTTTCGGCACTTAACGATTCAATCCGATTCCTTGGGTGACGATTCGATTCAGGATTGATTATAGATTCAAAGCGATTCTCGCAATTTATTATTTGATATAGTAATTACCATGAAACTTTTTCATAACAGGTTACAGGTTAGAAAAGCTCCTTTTGGTTGCACGGCGATGGCTTAAAAATTGTCTTTAAAATTGATTTTTACTCAAATATATACATTACAGGCCAAACGTTTGGACACACCTTCTCATGCAATGCGTTTTCTTTATTTTCATGACTATTTACATTGTAGATTGTCACTGAAGGCATCAAAACTATGAATGAACACATGTGAAAGATGAAATAACTGAAAACATGTCTTATATTCTAGTTTCTTCAAAATAGCCACCCTTTGCTCTGATTACTTTTTCGCACACTCTTGGCATTCTCTCGATGAGCTTCAAGAGGTAATCACCTGAAAGGGTTCTCACTTCACAGGTGTCATAGTTTTATGCCTCCATACAATTTAGATAGTCATGAAAATAAAGAAAACACATTGAAATGAGGTTTGTCCAAACTTTTGGCCTGTACTGTGTATATGTGTGTGTGTGTGTGTGTATATATATATATATATATATATATATATATATATATATATATATATATATACATATACATACACAAACTGCACATACATACATACATACATACAGTATATACATACATACACATATATACACACATACTGTACATCACACTAAACCTGTGATTAATCATGATTAATCACGGGTTATTATTTGCTTGCATAAATACAATTTGCTGAAGAAAATACCACAATGCCATACAGGAACGTTTTTTAAATGTTTTACTGAACTGCAAGTCATTGATTTGCTTAAACCCTGGAGAAAATAAGCATAGTAAAACGTAAGTGCACATTTTGAAAGTCTTTGCATTTTGCAATAATCTTGCAAACAAGGTCCAGTCACTAATCGATAATGTAGTAAACGCACTCATACCACCTAACATACTGCACCATTTACTCTTCTTCAGTTTAACCAGTTGTTAAAATAAACAAGATTGTTTACCTTTTTCAGATGACAACGCTATCTCTTTTTTTGGTACAATGCGACCCCAGCTCGTTGTGATTACTTACAGATGTCCAACGTTCACCACGAAGCAAAATATATTCACATTTAATCTGTAGCTGCTAGTTGATGCTTTTGTTTGTGTAGTTCAGTTAGTTTATCCTTGCTGTAATTGTGCCTCTCCAAGGTACTGTACGACAGATCAGCTGTGGTGATATGAACGACATGTTTTTGCAGGACTTGGTATTCACAGATGTTAAAGGTCCAGCTGTTTAAAATTTAGTTTTAGTCATAGTCTTTTGACAAAAATATTTTTTTTAGTTTTAGTCATATTTTAGTCATCTAAATACATTTAATTTTAGTCCAGTTTTAGCCGAAGAAATTTCTCAACATTTTAGTCGACTAAAATTACAGTAAATTTTGTCGACTGAAATATCAAGTATAACAGACAACGCATATTTGAAGTTGTCTTGAAAGCACTTTATTATTATTGCGGAGCATCTCAAACACCAAATTCGCAGCAAGACCTGCACTAAATGAATATCTCAAGATGTACATTTCACACAAAACATTATTGTGAGTTATTGTTTTAGCTGAAGTTTAAACATTTTTTTCAAATGTTGACTAATGCATGACTAAAATGGTCACATTCATACTCGATTGTTGGGCAAGCTCACCTATGGGTACTACAAAAGTAGTGGTAGAGTAAGCAGTCTTGCTCCTTCTTTACTGTCTTTAACAGTAACAGTAATTCAGTACAGTATGAGACATTTGGAAATATTAGTTTAGGCCTACTACTACTACTAGATGTCCTGATGATTAGCCTGCAGAAGACGCTTCAAGTTGGTTGTATTTTTACCAAAGGAAATGAAGCCACAGGGTACAACGTGTCTTGTTGTCTACCTTGAAAAGCTAAAAATGTTCATATGTCTTCTTTTTCTTCCAGTTGTAGAAGGCATATTCAAATGATGTGCGTAACAATACAGAGTAGGGATGCAACAATATGAGAATTTCATATCACAGTTATTTTAGAGCAAAATATCACGGTTATCATTGTTATTGTGGAATGTGCTCGAAAAAGCTTTTAAACATAACTAAAATTAAAAACACTATTTTGCAATTCTTATGTTTGATGGGTTTCACTGAAATGTTTAAGTGTTGGTGTTTTATCTTTTTTAATAGCTAATCTTTTATTGTTTTACTGTAAATATTTGTTTGTACAGAAGCACTTTAAGATGTGTTTAAATGAAAAGTGCGTCACCAACAAAATCTATTCTAATTATGTATCACTTCTGGCGGGCGTTGTGTCTGTCCTACTCTGTTGAGCGGTACTTGAATGCACCATAAAAACACCTCGTTGCTTTTCCTCTGAGGAAAAGACCGACCATCATAATTCCGTGCTAAGAGAGCACAGCTTGTAGGTTCAATGTGCACAACTGAACAGCTTAGTTGCTCAGACAGTAATGTATTTATAAAAGTTTAAATTGGGGTATGTTTTTTTAACGAGGACAGACATATGTCTCTTGTTTTCATGTTAGCGTTTAAGTTAGCGAGCTGAAAACAGTCAGTCCGCCGTGAGTTTATCAAAGTGCAGTTGTCAATCTCAGTTTCTTAGGTCATTTTAATTTAAAGGGTAACACTAACTGTCTGGAGTTTTGCCTCGGTCATCAAAATTACCGTTTATCGTTACATCCCTGCAATATAGTCCCGTTTCCCAGTGAAAAATCCAAACACTGTGTTTTAGTAGTTGTACTTCTGATTAGATCCCATCTATCTGTAACAGCTTCTTCCCTCAGGCCGTAAGACTCTTGAACGCATCAGCCCTTTGAGACACTTGTGATTTAGGGCTATATAAATAAACATTGATTGATTGATTGATAATAATCCCCTCAATTCCCCCCAAAATGGATTAACTCGCTGGAATAAAAATACAATACAACATACATCCATAAACGTGGATGCATATGAAAAGTGCTTTGATTGATTGATTGATTGAAACTTTTATTAGTAGATTGCACAGTACAGTACATATTCCGTACAATTGACCACTAAATGGTAACACCCGAATACATTTTTCAACTTGTTTAATTCGGGGTCCACGTTAATCAATTCATGGTTTACCACCGCTCCTCTACTGCATGCTACTGTGATTGGATAGATTCCTAACTTGTCCCACCCACCAAAAGACGAAAATAAATATAATTGGATTTTATATCTGTCAATTATTTTTGTCTTGTTTTTATTCGTCGACTAAATTGTCAATTCATTTCGTCATTGTTTTCGTCAACGTGCATTTGTTTTGACTCGTTATCATCCTATTTCAGTCAGGGGAAAATAGGTCGTTGATGATAACTAAGATGAACATTTCTAGTCAAAAAAATTAATACTGATATGTATATACATATATACATACTTACTAGGGCTGGGCGATTATATGATTGTGATCGTTGATCGCGGTTAGAGTTCGATCCTGGTGATCACCTTTTAGCATATTTCCTCGATAAAACATGCTGGTGTTGTACCGAAATCTGTTACCCATCGGAATTTGTAACTCCAGGGGGCGATGTTCCCATGGCGTTTGTTTGATGGTTAAACGGCAAGCCCAAAGAGGAGGAGAAGAAGAACGCCTCTTCTCCACATAACACATAACAGCTGATACAATGGACTCATACTATAATGAAAGTAAGTCATTGATTTCCAGAATATGTGTAATTTATTAATGCTGAAATTCTGACAACTGACGTTTCAGCATTAAGGATAGTTTACGCCATTTACGCAAGCGTTCTTCTTCTCCTCCTCGGGCTTGCCGTTTAACCATCAAACAAACGCCATGGGAACATCGCCCCCTGGAGTTACAAATTCCGATGGGTAACAGATTTCGGTACAACACCGGAAATGTCTGTTAGAAGTTACCGCAGTAGTAAACAGTAGGGAAGCAACGATGCTTGGTATAATCCTGCACGAAACAATGCACCTTTATTGACCGTGACCCTGTGTGTGTGTCTGTGAGTGTGTGTGTTTTTGTGTACGTTTGCTTGTGTTTGTGTGAAAATGTGCGTGACCATTTCGTTCCACCGTCGCCAAAGTCAGTCTCCTCACGACATAATTAATGTTCAATTGCATTGTGCCTTGTCCCCTTACAAAGCTGGAAGTGTAGCCCACAAGAACAAAATAAAAAAATATGACTAACACTAACATATAAATTGAAACATCATTTAAAAGGAGCAGCGACTTTAGTTTCACTATCTGCTGCAGCTCACCCGTAACCTTGCCCTGAATGCGGACTTGCAGGCACTCGGAGAACGTCTGTGAGACTGTATTGGTCCCTGCTGGGAGAATCAACACACCCACTAATTTAATCAGAAAAGGCATTCTTATATGTAAATATTTTTTTATCAGACTTTTAGTTTGTGTCTGCAAAGATTTCACTCCTCTGATACAACATGTACTATAAAAAACACAATAGTACGGGTATGCCGATATTTAAAAAAAACCCTCTGCAGACAGACACGTTGTGTTCTTTTTGTTTGTTTGTGGATAAAAAACAACAACTATTTTTTCCTGACATAATCATTAAACTTGTTTTGTGTTGGTACACATTATTTTACAGTGCCTCAAATTCAAACTGCATTTTAATGTATTTCCATTCAATATAAGATATTGAATTTGAGTTTTAAAAAACCCCATGTGGGTCACCGCTTGCCGTTTGTCAAAGCACTGGTGAGAAGCACTGATGTATACAATTAAAGAAAACAAATAATAGTTTACCATTTGAAAGTGTTGCTTATATATATATATATATATATATATATATATATATATATATATACTGTTGCAAGAATAAGTGTGTAAACCCTTTGGGATTACTTGTATTTCTGCATAAATTGGTGATAAAATGTATTCTGCTCTTCATCAAAGTCCCAACAATAGACAAACAGTCTGCTCAAACTAACATTGCACTAAATAATATAGGTTTTCATTTTTTATTGAACACAACATGTAAACAGTCACAGTGCAAGGTGGAAAAAGTATGTGAACCCTTGGATTTAAGAACTGGTTGACCCATCTTTGGCAGCAATAACCTCAACCAAACGTTTCCTGTAGTTGCAGATCAGACCTGCACAACGGTCAGGAGGAATTTTGGACCATTCGTCTTCACAAAACCGTTAATTTTGGACCATTCGTCTTCACAAAACTGTTTCAGTGCAGCAATATTCTTGGAACGTCAAGAGTGAATCACTCTCTTGAGGTCATGCCACAGTACCTCATTTGGGTTGAGGTCAGACTCTGACTAGGCCACACCAGAAGGTGTATTTTCTTCTGTTGAAGACATTCTGTTGTTGATTTACTTCTATGGTTGGGGTCGTTGTCTAAGTCTAAGTCTAAGTCGTCCTGTTGCATTATCCGTCCTCTGTTGAGCTTCAGTCGGTGGACAGATGGTCTTAAGTTTTCCTGCAAAATGTCGTGATAAACTTGGAAATTCATTTTTCCATCAATGAAAGCAATCCGTCCAGGCCCTGAGGCAGCAAAGCAGCCCTAAACCATGATGCCACCTCCACCATATTTCACAGTTGGGATGAGGTACCATTGTGTGTTCCTTCCAACAACTACATTTTGGTTTCATCTGTCCACAGAATATTTTGCCAGTTGTGCTGTGGAACATCCAGGGGCTCTTTTGCAAACTTCAAACATGCAGCAATGTTTTTTGGACAGCATTGGCTTCCTCCGTGGTGTCCTCCTGCGAACTCCATTCTTGTTCAATGTTTTACTTATTGTAGATTCATCAACAATAATATCAGCATGTGCCAGATATTTCTGTAAGCCTTTAGCTGACACTCTAGGATTCTTCTTCACCTCCCTGAGCATTCTGCGCTGTGCTCTCACAGTCATCTTTACAGGATGACCACACCTAGGGAGAGTAGCAACAGTGCTGAACGTTCTCCATTTGTAGACAGTCTGTCTTACCGTGGACATATGGCCGTTAAGGCTTTTGGAGATACTTTTGTAACCCTTTCCAGATTTATGCTGGTTAATAATTCTTGATCGTAGATCTTCTGTGAGCTCTTTAGTGCGAG
The DNA here is from genome assembly GCF_033978785.1 of Entelurus aequoreus. NCBI lineage: Eukaryota > Metazoa > Chordata > Actinopteri > Syngnathiformes > Syngnathidae > Entelurus > Entelurus aequoreus. The sequence continues at coordinate 40,269,434 of NC_084731.1, forward strand.
GCATGGTTCAAATTAGGCAATGCTTCTTGAGAACAGCACATTTATCACAGGTGTGTGTTTTTTATAGGGCAGGGCAGCTTTGATCAACACACATGATCTCGTCACATTGATTAGACTCCATGTTGTCTGAGTCCTGGCTCCAATCAGCTCTTGGAGAGCCTAGGGGTTCAAATACCTTTTCCACCCTGCACTGTGAATGTTTACATGTTGTGTTCAATAAAAAGATGAAAACTAAAGATGTCCGATATTATCGGCCGATAAATACTTTAAAATGTAATATCGGAAATTATCGGTATCATTATTTTTTTATTATCGGTATCGTTTTTTTAATTTTATTAAATCAACATAAAAAAACACAAGATACACTTACAATTAGTGCACCAACCCAAAAAACCTTCCTCCCCCATTTACACTCATTCACACAAAAGGGTTGTTTCTTTCTGTTATTAATATTCTGGTTCCTACATTATATATCAATATATATCAATACAGTCTGCAAGGGATACAGTCCGTAAGCACACATGATTGTGCGTGCTGCTGGTCCACTAATAGTACTAACCTTTAACAGTTAATTTTACTCATTTTCATTAATTACTAGTTTCTATGTAACTGTTTTTATATTGTTTTACTTTCTTTTTTATTCAAGAAAATGTTTTTAATTTATTTATCTTATTTTATTAATTTTTTTTAAAAGGACCTTATCTTCACCATACCTGGTTGTCCAAATTAGGCATAATAATGTGTTAATTCCACGACTGTATACATCGGTATTGGTTTATATCGGTATCGGTAATTAAGAGTTGGACAATATCGGAATATCGGATATCGGCAAAAAAGCCATTATCGGACATCCCTAATGAAAACCTATACTTTTTTATGCTGTATTAGTTTAAGCAGACTGTGTTTGCCTATTGTGGTGGCTTCGATGAAGATCAAAACACATTTTATGACCTATTTAGCGATTAAGCACTTTGAGTGTCTAGAAAAGCGCTATATAAATCTAATCCATTATTATTATTATTATTATTTATGCAGAAATCCAAGTAATCCCAAAGGGTTCACATACTTTTTCTTGCAACTGTACATACATACAGTACATTACATATATGTGTATATATATCACTTATTCATATAACTTTCGTTTTGATACATTTTTGAAAATTATGAATCGATTTCGAATCGAGTTAAATAAGAATCACGATTCGAATGTGAATCTATTTTTTTGTGGACCCCCTGATTGGTCACTTTATACACCTGGTCACAGCCAATATGAGGGTACTGTTATTTGTTATTATGTTCTGTTTTTGCCTCCAAGGGCTAAAGCAGAAAAGTGCCAATGGGCTGCGGGCCAAGCAGCCATTTTAAGCGTACAGCAGTGAGGAGTTTAGCCCCATAGGGCAACATGTAAGGTGGTGGAGATCATCAAATATGATAGATGACAAGTAGTTAGCCTTGCGGACATGATTGTCCATCAATCAATCAATCAATCAATGTTTATTTATATAGCCCTAAATCACAAGTGTCTCAAAGGGCTGTACAAGCCACAACGACATCCTCGGTACAGAGCCCACATACGGGCAAGGAAAACTCACCCCAGTGGGACGTCAATGTGAATGACTATGAGAAACCTTGGAGAGGACCGCATATGTGGGTAACCCCCCCCCCCTCTAGGGGAGACCGAAAGCAATGGATGTCGAGTGGGTCTGACATAATATTGTGAAAGTCCAACACATCAGCGAAAGTCCAGTCCATAGTGGGGCCAGCAGGAACCATCCCGAGTGGAGACGGGTCAGCAGCGTAGAGATGTCCCCATCTGATGGACAGGCTAGCGGTCCACCCCGGGTTGGGAGCAGAGTAGAAAAGAAAAGAAAAGAAACGGCAGATCAACTGGTCTAAAAAGGGAGTCTATTTAAAGGCTAGAGTATACAAATGAGTTTTAAGATGAGACTTAAATGCTTCTACTGAGGTAGCATCTCTAACTTTTACCGGGAGGGCATTTCATAGTATTGGAGCCCGAATAGAAAACGCTCTATAGCCCGCAGACTTTTTTTTGGCTCTGGGAATCACTAATAAGCCGGAGTTCTTTGAACGCAGATTTCTTGCCGGGACATATGGTACAATACAATCGGCAAGATAGGCAGGAGCTTGACCGTGTAGTATTTTATACGTGAGTAGTAAAACCTTAAAGTCGCATCTTAGGTGCACAGGAAGCCAGTGCAAGTGAGCCAGTATAGGCGTAATATGATCAAACTTACTTGTTTTTGTCAAAAGTCTAGCAGCCGCATTTTGTACCATCTGTAATCTTTTAATGCTAGACATAGGGAGGCCCGAAAATAAAACGTTACAGTAATCGAGACGAGATGTAACGAACGCATGGATAACGATCTCAGCATCGCTTGTGGACAAAATGGGACGAATTTTAGCGATATTACGGAGATGAAAGAAGGCCGTTTTAGTAACACTCTTAATGTGCGACTCAAACGAGAGAGTTGGGTCGAAGATAATACCCAGATTCTTAACAGAGTCACCTTGTTTAATTGTTTGGTTGTCAAATGTTAAGGTGGTATTATTAAATAGATGTCGGTGTTGAGCAGGACCGATAATCAGCATTTCCGTTTTCTTAGCGTTGAGTTGCAAAAAGTTAGCGGACATCCATTGTTTAATTTCATTAAGACATGCCTCCAGCTGACTACAATCCGGCGTGTTGGTCAGCTTTAGGGGCATGTAGAGTTGGGTGTCATCAGCATAACAGTGAAAGCTAACACCGTATTTGCGTATGATGTCACCTAGCGGCAGCATGTAAATACTAAAGAGTGCAGGGCCAAGAACCGAACCCTGGGGAACTCCGCACGTTACCTTAACATAGTCCGAGGTCACATTGTTATGGGAGACACACTGCATCCTGTCAGTAAGATAAGAGTTAAACCAAGACAAGGCTAAGTCTGTCATCCCAATACGCGTTTTGATACGCTCTAATAAAATATTATGATCAACAGTATCGAAAGCGGCGCTAAGATCAAGAAGCAGCAACATAGATGAAGCATCAGAATCCATCGTTAGCAATAGATCATTAGTCATTTTTGCGAGGGCTGTCTCCGTAGAGTGATTTGCCCTGAAACCGGACTGAAAAGGTTCACAGAGATTGTTAGACGCTAAGTGTTCATTTAGCTGCTGTGCTACAATTTTTTCGAGGATTTTCGAGATAAACGGAAGGTGGGGCACCGGCCGGTAGTTTACCAGGAGATCAGGATCGAGGTTAGGTCTTTTGAGTAGAGGATGAATAACCGCTTTTTTGAATGCTAGGGGAACAGTGCCAGAGAAAAGTGATAAGTTTATAATATTTAACACTGATGGACCTAGTAATACAAAAAGCTCCTTGATAACTTTCCCAGGAATTGGGTCAAGTAAACATGTTGTTTGTTTTGTCCCATTTACACATTTTGACAATTCCTCCAATGTTATTTCATCAAGGAGAGAGAAACTATTTTGGAGGGCGGTATCCGTCGTATATACAGTCGTATCTGTGTTAATAGAACCCAGTTGTAGCTGAGATGCATTGTCTTTAATCTCTTTTCTAACGACTTCAATTTTCTTATTAAAGAAATTCATAAAGTCATCTGCTGAGTGGGTGGAGCTACTGGGAGGAGTCCCTTGTTGGGTTAGCGATGCTACTGTACTAAACAGAAATTTAGGATAATTTTTGTTGAGGTGGATGAGATTTGAGTAATATTTAACTTTAGCTGAGGTAAGCATGCGTTTATAAGTTATTAAACTATCACACCATGCTTGATGGAAAACCTCAGGTTTAGTCGCACGCCATTTGCGTTCCAGCTTTCTACATGATAATTTCTGGGCTTTAGTTTCTTCTGTAAACCATGGGGTACGCCTTTTAGGGGCCCTTTTTAGCTTTAGCGGTGCTACAATATCAATGGTGTCGCGCAGGGTGTCGTTAAAGTTGTTAGTGAGGTTATCAATAGAGCCCACATAATTTGGGAATGGTGCCATTACCGAAGGCAGTAGGTCAGTAAGAGTCGTCGTTGTGGCAGCATTAATGTTGCGGCTGCTATAGTAGTTATTAATATTATTATTAGTTTGTTGACAATGAGTCAGAACTTAGAATTTTATAAGGTAATGATCGGACATTACTTTAGTGTACGGGAGTATCGTAACTTTAGAGGTGGTGACACCCCTGACAAGCACTAGATCTATCGTATTACCGTTGCGATGCGTGGGTTCATTTATTATTTGTGTAAGACCACAGCTATCAATTATAGTCTGGAGCGCCACGCATGGAGGGTCCGATGGGGTATTCATATGGATATTAAAGTCCCCCATTATGATTATATTGTCGGCGTGCGTCACTAGATCAGCAACAAACTCTTGAGAATTCACTGATGAAGTCCGAATAGGGCCCAGGGGGGCGGTAGATAACAGCCAGGTGGAGAGGCAGCGGTGTGACAAACCTCAAAGTGAGCACCTCAAACGAGTTATATTTATTATTTAGGTTAGGTGTAAGATTATAGTTTTCATTGTATATTAGTGCGACACCCCCTCCCCTTTTAAGAGGTCGGGCAACATGTGTATTGGTATAGTTAGGAGGAGATGCCTCATTTAGCGCAAAAAAATCGTCTGGTTTGAGCCAGGTCTCGGCGAGACCAACGACGTCAAGTTTGTTGTCTCTAATGACTTCATTAACTAATAACGTTTTGGAAGATAATGATCTTATGTTTAAAAAGCCCATATTATAGGTAGTGGGCTGTTTTGAGGATTGTTTGTTGAAATTATCCGAAGTAGCAATATTAATAATGTTGCGTTTATTATGCGTATTGCACTTTAAATAGTTTCGACCATATCTAGGAATTGATACGACGGGGATATTCAGATTGTTTGCTTGATGTTGCGATAAACTGAACTCATCATAGTTAGCTACCTCAGTACAATGTATGTCTGCCTCTGACACGGTCACAAAAGAAAAAACATTATGTGAGTTGTGTTTTATTCTAAGAGAATTGCTATGTGTGCAGGGATTATCCAGCCTGACGCCGGCTAGTTCTAGTTTAAATGGCTTCTTACCCGGAGACTCCACGCTTCTTTGGTTAGCTTTTCTCTTTGTTGTTAGCCCAGCTCGGCATCCCCGCTTCTGCTTCCGCTCGCACCGCTTATGTCGTCTCCATTGGCGGTCACCGCTAGCACTTGACTCCGCTGCTACAAAGGCCGCTCGATGTAGCCCACGAAGTATTCCCATGCTAGCGAGGAGGTCCACCGTACATGCATCTTTCAGTCTATAACGACCCGATCCATCCACGTCCAGAATTGTCTGTCGGTCGTATGTGATCACAGAGTGTTCACGCTTTGAGCCAGCCATGAAATTGACAGAAATGACGGGTGTTTTTTGCCAAATCGCTCTACACCCCCAAGAGCGTTAGCATAGCCGCAGCATACCCATGCGCCGCCATCTTGCCATATATCAACATATATCACAGTGAGGGCATATATGAATGATTGTGGGGGTTCGAAAGAGGTCAGTATGATTACCTGTGTATGTATTCATTTGGGTAGCCACGTTTTGGCGAGCCAAACAAAACGACTTGGAGGGCCAAAGTTGGTGCTTTTTTGCTCACCCCTTCTTTAGACAAATGGGAGCACTTTTTGACCACTTAGTTTTTTTCTATTCCTATCCTTTCAAAGCGGAATGGGCAGGAAATAAACCTTGTGAAAGGGTGTGTAATGGGACACTATCTAAAAATACCCTTGCTTAGGTTTCAGCCTTTCACTTGCAGTGATCTGATGCCCTCACTGTGTCCCAGAGGAATACCCCTGACCCCTTTTTCCCAGCATGCACTCCGTCTCCAGCTATTTATGAGCCACAATCAATGCGGATAAAGTAACGCTGCGCTCATGCAGCCAAGACTATATAATTTGTTGACGAAAGTTCTTAACAGTTCAACACTTCTTCTAGGGAGTGGGCCTTTAAAGAAACGTAACATGGACAAAAGTATATGGACACATCAATGAATGAATGAGGGGTTGGACTGGCGCTGTCTCTGAAACTTCATTCTTCATCAAGACATTTTGGATGCAAATGCATCATCGTGGAAACACTTTGAGGAAGACCCTTTTTGGTTCCAAGGGCACAAATTAACGTCCATAAAAGGCACTTTTTTACTTCCTGTTGCTGTCCCAATAATTTTGTTCATGTAGTGTGGTTGGTGGTCAGACAGTAAACAAATTTTAGAGCAGCACTCACACATAAATAAAGACATTAAACATTTAGCGCGACTGCGCTTCAGTGCTCTCCTCAAACGTAAATACATACACACCCTCATGAAGAGAGTTAGTGAATGGAAGGAAAAATTTTATTAATTAAGATATATATTGATCGGCTGAAAGATATTCATTTAACAATATGCTTATAACTATGACTGAAGATTAAAAAACAGCAAAGTGATCAAAATATGACTGTTAATATAATAAACATGTACCTATCTGACAGTGTCAGCATCCATCCGTCCATTTTTATCTTTATTTTTGATGCAGGATCTCATAGGATCATTGGTGTCCAAAACGATGCCCGTGGGTCAAGTTTATTGTCCCTCGGCACATTCTAAAAATTACGTTTTACACTTTTGTAATATTTTTGTGTGTTTATTGAACTTAGCTACCCGGCTAGCGTTTAACACATACGCAATGTATTCCCCTTAGCATTGTCTAGCAGGAGAAATCAAGCATGCACATGCTCAAACATCCACAAATGTTTGTGTGCTGCACGCGCTCAACCTCTACAGTAGGTGCGGCCAAAATAGACGGAAGGTTTGAATGTTCCACATATGCCGCTTATCAATAATGTAGCTTAGTGCTTCTTTCAGAGTGTTGTCACGGAGACGCTGAAGAGCCCAGTCCTGGAAGTACGTACATTAGAGGCGGCAGCTAAAAGTATTTATGTTCCTTTTATGCTCACTTTAAAAACCTATCGGAGTGGGACAATTGTCTTCCAGCACCCTACCGCTAATTATGAGACAATCTTTTCAACGACTGTCATATATGAGGTCTTCTGCTGACTCAGCAAAGCAACACTGCACTGCAATCATCCAGTTATGCGGCAGTGTGATGTCACATGCAAAGTAGAAACCAGGAAGTACAAATCTGATAGCAGCTTCCTGTCAAGGAAAGACAACGCTGTCAAAAAAAACCCAACAGGTTAGTCGCTACCCTCCTGCTACATGGCCAAAATGGAGACAATTGAGGGTGGGTGGGTTTGTTGATCTGTTACATTAGTGATTCCCAATCCCTGTTCCGTGGCACACTGTTATGCCAAAATAAAATTATAAAAATTCCTCGGAGTGCAAGATAAATATCGATACAAATGAAAAATTATGACATCTACCGTTAAAAACAGATAACATTAAAACATTGGTTCTCAAACTTTTTTCACCAAGTACCACCTTAGAAAACACTTGGCTCTCCAAGTACCACAGTAATGACTAACATTAAAATAAAGTAACGTAATAGGCTTAAATATTGATTAAAAATTAGGCAATGATTTTATTTAACAAATACATTAAATATTTTTGGCCACTGTAATAATAATAATACCTGGGATTTATATAGCGCTTTTCTAAGTACCCAAAGTCGCTTTACATTACACATTAAATATTTTTGGCCACTGTAACATTGCACACCGTTTGAACAGTGACACTGTTTGAAAATAATAAAATAAAACACTGTGCTTTATTCAAGTGATTCTTTGGCGTACCACTAGATAGAGCCCGCGTACCACTAGTGCAGGGGTCGGCAACCTTTACCACTGAAAGAGCCATTTTGACCCGTTTCACAAATTAAAGAAAACAATGGGAGCCACAAAACTCTTTTCAAATTTAAAATGAAATAACACTGCATACAAAGTTGTTTTTTGCTTTGTGCTATGTATACACCAGGGGTCTCAGACACGCAGCCCGCACCTTAATATGAAAATGTAATGTTAGTGTGGCCCGCAAGTTTTATATGAATACCGCTTGACAGTGTCATACTTGCCAACCCTCCTGATTTTTCTGCTGATTTCCACCCAATTAACAATAATAAGGACGTGCCGTGATGGCACTGCCTTAAGCGCCCTCTACAACCTGTACATACAGCGTGCCAGCCCAGTTACAATTTATATGCGGCTTCTGCAGACACACATGAGTGACTGCAAGGCATACTTGGTCAACAGCCATACAGGTCACACTGACAGTGGCCGTATAAACAACTTTAACACTCTTACTAATATGCGCCACACTGTGAACCCACACCAAACAAGAAGGACACACACATTTCGGGAGAACATCCGCACCATAACACAACATAAACACAACAGAACAAATACCCAGAATCCCTTGCATCCCTAACTCTTCCGGGCTACATTATACAACCCCGCTACCACCAAACCCCGCCCCCCCACACATTAACCCCCCCCCCCCTCCGTGCGTCAGTTGAGGTGGGCGGGGTTGGGGGGAGCGGGGTTTGGTGTAAGCGGGGGTGTATAATGTAGCCCGGAAGAGTTAGGGATGCATGGGATTCTGTGTTTGGTGTGGGTTCACAGTGTGGCGCATATTAGTAAGAGTGTTGAAGTTGTTTATACGGCCACCGTCACATGGCTGTTCACCAAGTATGCCTTGCAGTCACTTGCGTGTGTAAGCAGAAGCCGCATACAACATGTGACTGGGCAGGCAAGCAGATAGTATGGTGAAAAAGCGGACGCGACGACAGGTTGTAGAGGACGCCAATAAAGGCAGTGCCATTACAGCCCGCCCTCAATATTGTTGTCCGGGTGAAAATCAGAGAATATTTGCCCCGGGAGATTTCCGGGAGAGGCACTGAAATCCGGAAGTCTCCCGGAAAAATCGGGAGGGTCGGCAAGTATCCAGCTGAGCCGCATCAGAGTGGTCAAAGAGCCGCATGCGGCTCCGGAGCCGCGGGTTGCAGAGCCCTGCACTAGTGGTACACGTCCCCCAGTTTCTCAATCACTGCATTAAAAATAGAACTGATAATTGTAAAAGAAAATTAAAAAACGCTCTAATTACGAGAGATTACCGTACTGTGCTATAGATGGGTTAGGGTTAGCAAATCAAGTGCTCCATTTCTCTTCTTCTTTATGCTGTGTTTTAAACTCTCACAAGGGTGATTCTAAGGAAACAAGGAGTCGCTCTTCACTGTTTCAGAGGAAGACTTAAGTGTGCTACTTGCAACAAATGCTCTGCAAACGTTCCGCGAGGAGGGAAAAAACACAGGTTCAACACATCAAAACTTATCAGTTACTTAAAATGCCAGCATCGCTCCAACTTTGTTTTGAAGGCCTATAAAGACGTGTGTTGCTAAGAAAGTTGCCTCAAAGCAAAACTAAAAAAAAAAGAGCAAAAAGTTTGCCAGAGACAGCCCAAGTCTTTTCCAAGGACATTTCTACAGGTATACTTTGTCACATCCACCTTTGTTTAAATATTTCTTACCTCCAAGTGTGCCAAAACTACACTAAAATCTATGTTTTAAAAATAATAGACATAAATAAGACATCGGTTATCAGTCTTGAGATGCAGGAAAATATAAGTATTGGTTTGAAAAAATATATATCATGGATCCCTACAATCTTTCCCTCATTGGTCTGAAAATTATTATTTTATTTACAACATCCATCCATCCATCCATCCATTTTCTACCGCTTATTCCCTTTGGGGTCGCGGGGGCGCTGGAGCCTATCTCAGCTACAATCGGGTGGAAGGCGGGGTACACCCTGGACAAGTCACCACCTCATCGCAGGGCCTTATTTACAACAAATAATGTCATTTTGTTCAAATATCAATGTCGTTAGTGACAGGCAGAAAAATTCAATGTTCTTCCACTAGATGGCAGAAGGTACATAATTAGGAATGCCGCTATCAAATATTTTATTAATATATCTATTAGTTTGTTGAAATAATCAAGTAATGGGATAAAACACTTGCATATTTTAGGGAAAATATTTTTTTGTTGCTTGCTGCAACCTTATTTCTTTTTTTCTAATAAATTCACATCATGAACAATGAAATTACACTTTTAACATACCGTATTTTTCGGACTATAAGTCGCAGTTTTTTTCATAGTTTGGCCGGGGGTGCGACTTATACTCAGGAGCGACTTATGTGTGAAATTATTAACACATTACCGTAAAATATCAAATAATATTATTTAGCTCATTCACGTAAGAGACTAGACGTATAAGATTTCATGGGATTTAGCGATTAGGAGTGACAGATTGTTTGGTAAACGTATAGCATGTTCTATATGTTATAGTTATTTGAATGACTCTTACCCTAATATGTTACGTTAACATACCAGGCACGTTCTCAGTTGGTTATTTATGCGTCATATAACGTACACTTATTCAGCCTGTTGTTCACTATTCTTTATTTATTTTAAATTGCCTTTCAAATGTCTATTCTTGGTGTTGGGTTTTATCAAATAAATGTGCCCAAAAAATGCGACTTATACTCCAGTGCGACTTATATATGTTTTTTTCCTTCTTTGTTATGCATTTTCGGCCAGTGCGACTTATACTCCGGAGCGACTTATACTCCGAAAAATTCGGTATGTACAGTCATGGTCAAAAGTTTACATACACTTGTGAAGGACATAATGTCATGGGTGTCTTGATTTTCCAATTATTTCTACAACTCTTATTTTTTGTGATAGAGTGATCAGAGCACATACTGATTTGTCACAAAAAACATTCATGAGGTTTGGTTCTTTTATAAATTTATTATGAGTCTACTGAACATAATGTGACCAAATCTGCTGGGTCAAAAGTATACATACAGCAACATACATTATCAATTTTGGTGATGTAGAAAAGTTACAATCAAATCAAATTAGCTTCATGGCATGGCCTCTTAACTTCATGTGAGTGATTATGATTCGGACGACACCTGTTGACTTCTCTAAGCCCATTTAAATAGGGCTCATGTGATGCAGTCATTAGACTCGGTTACAAACGCGACAATGGGAAAGTCAAAGGAACTCGGCACAGACCTGAAAAAATGAATCATTGACTTGAACAAGTCAATGATTTCAAAGCAGCTTAAGGTCCCAAGAGCAACTGTGCAGACAATTGTTCATAAGTATAAAGTGCATGGCACAGTTTGTCACTGCCACGATCAGAAAGAAAATGCAAGCTATCACTTGCTGCTGAGAGAAAATTGGTCTGGATGATCAAGAGTCAACAGAGAACCACCAAAAAGCAGGTCTGCAATGAATTGGATGCTGCTGGAACACAGGTGTCAGTGTCCACAGTCAAGCGTGTTTTGCATCGCCATGGACTGAGAGGCTACCGTGCAAGAAGGAAGCCCTTGCTCAAGAAGCGACACCTTAAGGCTCGTCTAAAGTTTGCTGATGATCACATGGACAAAGATAAGACCTTCTGGAGGAAAGTTCTGTGATCAGAGGAAACAAAAAATTAGCTGTTTGGCCACAATACCCAGCAATATGATTGGAGGAGAAAAGGTGAGGCCTTTAATAATTTAAGCGAACTGTGGTGCTGAATTTCCCCCAGGGATCATTAAAGTACTTTCTATTCTATTCTATTCTATTTCTAATCCCAGGAACACCATTCCTACCGTCAAGCAGGGTGGTGGTAGTATTATGCTCTGGGCCTGTTTTGCTGCCAATGGAACTGGTGCTTTACAGAGAGTAAATGGGACAATGAAAAAGGAGGATTACCTCCAAATTCTTCAGGACAACCTAAAATCATCAGCCCATATGTTGGGTCTTGGGCGCAGTTGGGTGTTTCAGCAGGACAATGACCCCAAACACATGTCAAAAGTTGTAAAGGAATAGCTAAATCAGGCTAGAATTAAGGTTTCAGAATGGCCTTCCCAAAGTCCTGACTTAAACCCCATTGAGAACATGTGGACAATGCTGAAGAAACAAGTCCATGTCAGAAAACCAACAAATTTAGCTGAACTGCACCAATTTTGTCAAGAGGAGTGGTCAAAAATTCAACCAGAAGCTTCCCAGAAGCTTGTGGATGGCTACCAAACGCGCCTCATTGCAGTGAAACTTGCCAAGGGACATGTAACCAAATATTAACATTGCTGTATGTATACTTTTGACCCAGCAGATTGTCACATTTTCAGTAGAGCCATAATTAATTCATAAAAGAACCAAACTTCATGACTGTTTTTTGTGACAAACAAGTATGTGCTCCAATCACTCTATCACAAAAAAATACGAGTTGTAGAAATTATTGGAATCACAATCATCGATCATGATCATATAATCGCCCAGTTTTTTTTAAAGTTTATGTTAGACGACCCACTAAACCAGACTACAAGTGTGCACACACACATTATAGGCAGGTGTATCACGCACATGAAGCTTTAATTTTTGGTCAAACAATAAAAAATGTGTTTTTTTTGTTTGACGTATAGTTCGAGAGAGAAGGCTCTTCAGCAAGGGCGGCCTGCTGAAAAGAACCACCTTAGATGATGTAAAGGTTACATTTTAATATTTAATGGCAGCAGCAGCTGCTCTTCATCCTGCTTAAAAGGTCTCTGGGAAACAAAAGTCGCTTCCAGAGCTCAAGCAACATTGAACTCACCACTTCCAGATCTCCTTCAGGGGCCATTTTGCGACATTCTGCGGGATGATCGCCTCCTCTTCTTCCTCCGTTCTGACTGTTGGCCTCCTTCTCTTTCTGCTCAAAGTACTCCAAGAAAGACGGTTTGGCAGGCTGTGTGCTCTCGTCTCTCCCTGCAAAGCACATACACGATGGTTTTCAAACGCTGCATCTGAGAAGTTTGATCTGTCCTAGTTTAAATTTGCCTGGAGACTTTAAAGAAATCAGATTGTGGAAGATTTTTTCAAGATTCCAAGGGTCAGACATCGAAATGTGGATGTTTAGTCAAGAAGTGCTTATGCAGGTTATATTCCTTTGAGACTTACTTTACTTAATTACAAAGTAAACACATCAGCTTTCACATTCCGCTATCAATAAATTCATTATTCGGCCCTCGCTACTTGTTTCCAGCGTGTGCAGCTAGACATATAGTTACGCTTTTCTACCTTCAAGGTACTCAAAGCGCTTAGACACTATTTCCACATTCACACACCATAACCACGACCCATCAGGAGCAAGGTTGAAACGACTTGCTCAAGGACACAACGTGACTAGAATGGCGGAAGCTGGGGATCAAACCAAGAAACCTCAAGTTGCTGGCACAGCTGCTCTACCAACCGAGCCACGCCATCCCCAGGCTTAAACTATAAATATAAAATATATATATATATATTTTTTTTTTTTTTTTTTTTTTTTTATAATGTCCTGCCCAGCTTCTCGGGCAAATATAAAATAAACTACAAAAGTATAACGTCCATTGTATATTTTACATAAATAACGTTCATTGTGTATTTTACATAAATAAAATAGAACGTTTAGAGTTAATACATTCACACAATAAACTACAGATGTTTGCACATATACAAATTAAACAACATCCACATCAAACATTGCACACAATGAATGTGCAGTGTTTCCCATAAACTGCCAAGATACCTGTGGTGGTGGGGGCGTGGTTATGGGCGTGATTATGGGCGTGGTCAATGCTCAATGACATCATCGAGTAATTTGCATAATTTACAACAATGATATGATTTTCTCTAAAAAGGCTCAAAAAAAGTATACTTACTAACTAATAACAGTTTTGTTTTAAACGTCCATCCATCCATCCATCCATCCATTTTACAATATAATTACAACACTTTATGTACATATTTATATACAGATTTTAACAATAAGTTATTCACTGAAATATATTTATTAATTGTGGTTCTTACAAAAAATATATCTTATAAAATATAAAAGCTAAAATGTCTCTTAAAGCTCTGCCCCTTTAATTAGTGCATACTAAATAATTTAACTTTAGCCTACTACTACAACCATATTATTTACCAGCAACATAAAGTGAAACAGAGGCAGCGGTGTCCTGCCACAGTCAGTAACAAATAAACAGAAAACAGTAGTGGTCAAATACAAATAAGGCAACAAGAGAAGTATCCTACACTTCTCTATTGTAAAGTAAATCTGAACAGCCTATATGGGCATCTACATCAACTATATGATTTGCCTGAGAAGCTGGACAGGACCAAAAATAAAGAAATAAATTAAAAAAATAAATAATACAAATTATTTTTATTTTGTATTTGTAGCGGACGTAATTCTTTGGTGGCAGGCCGCCACAAATAAATGAATGTGTGGGAAACACTGATGTGACTCAACACAATTAAACCTAAGGCGTAGCGTTATCGCTCTCTACTGGTCAAATTTAGCACTACATGTATTAAAACCAACTTTGATCGCTGGAGTTACTCCCAGAAAAAAAAAACACGACCACGAATACAAAAGACATCACAAAGTCAGCAATTTTAATACAAAATAAACAAAATATCTTTATGCACAATATCCACTTAAGCAGGACTGACCAAGTTTTGTGATGAACCTTAGACGTGTGGATTTCACCGTTGTTGCTGCTTGTCTAGAACACATTGTCCGCCACTTAAAAGGTCTGACAAGAAACAATGACTCGAGCACTTGCTCGGGGCAGAACATTTACACTTTTGTTGTCCATCTGTTGTTAAAGGTCCGATTTCCGCAATTAATTTAGATTTTTTATTTTAAGTTTGAATGAGTCGTCTACTTCTTCTTCTACCCACCCCACAGCTGCTTCATTATGAAACATATGCCTCGCTGTTTCCCCTTGTGTGGCGGGAGTACTGCACACATTGGCCGCCCAAGTTTTAGTGGTTTCATCAAGCCTATTTGGATGATGTTCGGCCGGCCAAAGGAAAAGCTTTGGAGGGCAGGATGTAGGCCCCGGGCCGCCAGTTGGACAGGTCTAAAGGAGACCATGATGAAGAGATTCTTCTGCGTCTAATGTAAGCTACGCAAATCTGCTTTGTCACTAAAGTGAAGACATGGCGGACAGAGCTGGCGAATGCTGTGTGTTCTGACATTCAGATCACGCAGCGGAATGCTTAGCATTACATTTGTGGTGAATCATTTGGAAATGAAAAGCTTCTTCATTATTAACAACCATCAGGGACGATCGATATCTGATCTAATGGCTCGTTTGGATGCCTAGGACCCTTTGTTGTCATTAGCTGAGAATACACGTACACACAAAGGCAAGCACACTTGCACGGACGCACACAGGCACACAGCAGTAATGTAATCAGAAAGACTAAATGTTGCCGTTTTTGAGCTCAATACTAACCAAATATTCTGATGTCAGACTGAGTATCACTGATGTATTTTGATGCAACATTCTGCTTTGAAGTGTCTTCATAGCACATAATGTCCATGGGGTGCGTCACTTTTTATTTCTTTTTTTTTGCTTTGTTATTATTGAGTGCATAGCTGAGGCCAGTGTAAATAACATCTGCACGTTTCCACATGAAAAAAAGAAATGAAAAGATATCTGGGGTTGGTCCAAAAACTAAATGTACTATATGCAAAAAGGCTAAAGTACACCTCTGAGTCACATCCAATTTTTTTTGTTTTGATGTTGCGTCAAATAAATAAATTCCTGTCTTAGGATCAAAACCATCCAAAATGCATGACAGCATTGCGTGTGTGTGTGCTCCACATTGAACTATACCCTTCTTAATTTTCCATCCATTTTCTACCGCTTGTCCCTGTCGGGGTCGCGGGGGTTGCCTATCCCAGCTTCCCTTGGGTGGAAGCTTCATTGATAATAAAAGCTCAAAGTCATTAATGAGCTTAGTACACCCTCTGGTGGATGAAAAACAAGAGAGCGTGTGGGTGTGTGTGACTTCACTGTTTGCATTCACACAAACACACACATAATCAGCATGTAACATCAAAGTCCATATCATACTTCTAGCAACAAGTCTACCATGTTAGCAAGTCTTACTTTTCATGGTCCCTGCCTCTTCGTCGTCCTCATCGTCAGAGTTAATGACCATGGTGCCGAGCTGTGACTGCATGGTTCCTGTGTCGTCGTGTTCGATCATTGTGCCTGATCTGCCGCTGGGTGAGCCTGTCAGCCAGCCGGTTGCGCGAATGGTTCCCGGTTCACCCGGCCCTGCCCTGACCATAGTGCCCTGGTCGACTTCGTCTTCTTCCTGGAACACAGAGCTCCTATTGTCATATTGTCACGTCAAGAAGAGTGTTACGTATGCGCAGCAATGAGGGACATTACCGAGTTGTCGTCGTCGTCGTCCGCATCCTGTTCTCTGTGCTCCGCCTCCTCTTGTCTCTTCAGCTTGATCTCCATGGCGTCGGTGATAAGCGGCCTGAGGATGGAGCTGGGTTTTGCAGACTTAATAAAGCGATGCTGAAAGAACAGAAAATGAGAGTTTAGTATTTTTTTTTTTTTACAATTTTAAGTCCAGTAAAGCGACAGGGTTCTCTCTTATTGACCTTGTCACTCAGAACAAGGGATGCATGATAATTATTGGACCGATTAAGTATTATGACGTCACAGATAAATCCGATAACGGGATTTAAAAAATAGTCGCTCCAATGAGATAATCGATACTGTGCTGTAGGTGGGTTAGGGTCAACAAATCAAGCGCTCCTGCCTCCTAGGCGGTCCGAACGTCCCCTGAGCTCACAGTGTAAACAAACATGGCTACTTTATTCCTTCAGAGGAAGACATCCTTTGCGCTCTGCAAACACTCTACCCTGTGACACCAGTGGCCAGCCATTCCGAAACACCGCCAGCATCGGTGCCCCGAAAGCCCATGAAGACGTCTGCGCCGCCAAAGATGCTGACCAAGGCCCGCCTCAAAGAAAAGACTTTCGGAAAAAGTAAAAAAAAACCCACCAGAAACAACCCCAAGGCTAAACAGATCAGAAATGTCCTCATGGAAATGATGGTGCAGGACAGCAAGTCACAGAACACTTTTCCACTTTGCATCAGTCCATCTTAGATGAGCTCGGGCCCAGCGAAGCCGGGGGCGTTTCTGGGTGTTGTTGATGAATTGCTTTCGCTTTGTATAGTAGAGTTTTAACTTGCACTTACACATGTAGCGACAAACTGTAGTTACTGACAGTGGTTTTCTGAAGTGTTCCAGAGCCCATGTGGTGATATCCTTTACACACTGTTGTCGTTTTTTGATGCAGTACTGCCTGAGGGATCGAAGGTCACGGGCATGCTGCTTACGTGCAGTGATTTGTCCAGATTCTCTGAACCTTTTGATGATAATATTACGGACCATACTTGGTGAAATCCCTAAAATTCCTTGCAATAGCTTGTTGAGAAATGTTGTTCTTAAACTGTTTGACAATCGAATCGTCACCCAAGGAATTGCATTCGGATCGAATCGTGAGGTGCCTAAAGTTTTCCACCTATAATAGATATAAATAAGTATCGGCTTGAAAAAAAATATTCTGCATCCCAAATCAGAACAAGGAAGCCACACCAAGAGTGGAGACAAAAAAACACATTTTAAGCCTTCACTGATGGATCCACTAACACAACATTTAAAAATCAAATGCGAATGTATAGTTAGCATGTGCATACCTGCAGCAGTTGTGTGGCGGTGGCTCTGTTTTCTGGGTTCTTCACCAAACACTGGCTCACAAAGTCCTGGAATTGTGGCGACCACAGATCATGGTTTCGGAATTTCGGGGGAGGGTTGGTAGGGATCATGAAGATAGCCTGGCAGAAGATAATCCACACGTTCATCAACAAATCTAGGAGCGTGAATGCTGTGACTTCGTAATGTTTAAATCAAAAAGGTCTTATGCTGGGAATTGCTAACACGAATACAACACAAATTAGCCGTCTTCACCCATGTATGATACCCGTTTTTCCTTTAAAATTAAGAAAAAATATAAAACCTTTACAAATTAAAATGGAAGACAATAAACATATTCAAACACTCAAATAATAATTACCGTATATTGCTTTTGAAGAAGACAGAACAATACTTTGTTTTTTCTGCCAGAAAAGTACAGTGTGTATGTTCATTTACTGATATTTGTTTTTAAATAAACTCTGTTTAACAGACTTCAGTTTGTGTATAAGTACCTTTTGAGCATATTCAACAATACCTTGATATGAATTTTTCATATTGTTACATTCCCAGCAGTGATGCATTAAGACATTTATTTAGGTTGTGTCTTAGCATTCACACAAAGGCAGAGGACATAGTTGGAGATTAAAAAGAGCACATTGTATGCCACCTTACCCTCATGGGGTGGATGTCGGAGTAGGGCGGCTTCCCCTCAGCCATCTCGATGGCCGTTATTCCCAGAGACCAGATGTCCGCCACACAGTTATAGCCAATCTCCTGGATAACCTCCGGAGCCATCCAGAAGGGTGTGCCGATCACAGTGTTTCTCTTGGCCATGGTGTCCTAGAGAGAGGCTAAAGCAAGTGAGGCTCGGACTGTCCGACACGCCGAGAAGTAGGGATGCACGATAATATCAGCGGCTGATAACTATCGACCGATAATTGCAACTATGACGTCAAATTGATATGTCCGATTATTAAAATACAACCGATAAATTGAGCTAATAGTAATGAAGGCTTATTATGTGTTTGTCATTGTACTATCAGTAGTGGTTTGTCATGCTGCCTGGCTTCTTGCCCCATTTCCCCCTACGATGTTGTCGCTTATTTGCAGGGTGTTCCCTTCAATTAATTGATCATGGTGAAACGCCACAGCAAAATAAAAGCCAAAAATAAAAATATTTTTAGGAGAAAAAAAATGTAATATAATATATTGTAACCTTCAGAGGAAGTCACACAAAGTCTGACGCGCTTTTAACCTTTTATTGGCAATCTTATGCTAACAACAAGCCCAATTCCAACACGTATTCCCTCCCGTGCACACACGTCCTTCTCTGTGCAGACACACTACACTTCCTCATTCTCTGCCAATCCCACACACGAATATAAACATTTAACACTAGCAGGTCGTTACAATATGAATCGATACATATAGCTTATTATTTGTGCACTATTGACTAATGATGCACCAAAAATTCAGCCGCTGAAAAAATACTTTGATCACTGAAACAGCAGTGCCGAAAAAGTTGACATTAAAATGAATATTTTTTGTTTTGAGTGTATACATTTTAGGTAGAAGAAGGAACTGTTAATTAATTTCTTCACAAAATTGTGTGTAAATATACATACATAAATATTGGTTTTAAAGGTCTGAAAATTATTGGGATCGGTTTAAATGTTCTTTATCGTGAATCCCTACCGAGAAGGCGGATGCGGACTCACTGTCAGCTGACCGGCGACGCCAAAGTCCGCCAGCTTGGCTTGACCCTCAGTGTTGAGCAGGATGTTTCCCGCTTTTATGTCTCTGTGGATTTTCCTCATGAAGTGAAGATATTCCAAACCCTTCAGAGTCGACTGCAAGATGCTGGCGATTTCTTCTTCCGTGAGCTGCACACATGCAGAAAGATAAGAAACGAGAAAAACAATCATTGGATTATTCTATTCAGTCATATTTTAAGTTTTTTAAAGTGCTTCCTGTTAATTCAAGTAGCTTTCATACGAGGATTACCGTCTTGCTACGTATTCGGATGATATCGGACACGGATCCGGCCCCGCAGAATTCCATGACGATCCACAGGTCGCTGTTTTTGAAGTAGCTGCCGTAGTAGCGCACCACATGTGGACTGGACAAACAAAAGTGAACAACATCCTCCATTTTCAAGTTCTTTGTCTCATAGCACAAAGTAAACCATCAGCACCAATTTAACGCAATCAGTTTTAAAACCTTGAAATGTGAGCATCTTTAAGAACCTATATCAAGTGTAATGCTAGGGCCATACGTCGCTTGCAAAGAAGGTTCTGCATGCGGTGTGATTAATGAAGGTGACTGTTTAACATACAAATGCCAGCCACCTGTTGCACTGCTGCATGATGGAGATCTCTTTGATGATCTCCTGCAGGTCTGACTCCACCGGCACTTGTTTGATGGCCACAATCTCTCCAGTCTGTTTGTAATGGGCCTTGAACACGCAGCCGTACGACCTGCAGCGCAACGTCAACAGGAAGTTGAGAAATAGGAAGCGAAGAGGAGTGACAAGAGAGAAAGACGTGGGCGACTTACCCTTCACCCAACTTCTCCAGGATGTCAAACACTTCCTCTGGCTGCTTGGTGAGGCTGTCCTCACTCAGCTTCTTCAGCTGCCTGTAACACATGCACAAAGAAAGATTAGCAAAAACAAGGAGGTAGAGGGGGAACTGCACTTTTATAGAATTTAGCGTATCTTTCACAATCCCTATGTAAGACAAGAACTCATATGTTTATCTTTGTTATGCATTCTAACTCGGAAAATACGACTAGTACAAGGTGGCTCACAATGCAGCTAATGAGAGTACACTACTCCACCTATAAAGCCCTCTAAAAAAACATTAAAACACTGCCAACAATACTCCATTTACATTTGTGACCTGAATATTACCAAGTATTAGTGATATTGTATTATAAGCATTTACGCAGACAAACTATTTTAAGCCGCGCCGTGATCACAGAGACCTAACTAGTTTATGGGACGCCCTTGAGAACGGGATTTTGCATCTCAAGGGGCTATCCCAAATAAATTGTATTGATAGTTATTAAATTAATGCTGCTATATTGACATTCGTAGCTGGAGGGGTGGTGTATCGCCTCTGAGCTGGTGAAAGTTAATTCTACATTAAAAATCACCTGTTTAAGAGAAAGGTTGCCGTAAACCGAGGAGTTGGTACTGTGTACTTTGACATCCAACTTACACCCGGAGATGACGAGAAACACACGAAAATACGCTAGTTAATGTCACTTTTTTTTACCCTTTGTAGGATTATGATTAATTTTTCATCTAAACGGGAAAATATGAACGGGATATCCCATCAGTCGGCATCCTAGTAAGAATAGACAGAGACGGGTGAGGCCATTGACCAAGAAGTTGGTATACTTTGACATCCAACTTACACCCGCAGATGACGAGAAAGACACAAAAAGACGCTAGTTAGCGGCACTTTTTTTTACCCTTTGTGAGGATTATGATTAGTTTTCCATCTAAACGGGAAGATATGAACATCCCATCAGTCGGCATCCTAGTGAGAGTAGACATTGTACAGTAAGTGGTTGTGTTATTGTGTATATCTTGTTCAGCACTTAGCAAAACTGCTGCATGATGCTTAGTGTTGGTTGTTGAGAGACTAGTGAACATTGTGATGCTTCTGTGAAATTAATATGCCTTTGTATGCTAAAATAAGCAAAATAAGTCAATATTTCATGTGATTATGAATGTGCCTGTTACTACATTACATACGTACATACACTATATTGCCCAAATTATCTGGCCACCTGCCTTCACTCACATATGAACTTGAAGTGCCATCCCATCCCTAACCCATAGGGTTCAATATGATGCCGCTCCAACTTTTGCAGCTATTACAGCTTCAACTCTTCTGGGAAAGCTGTCCACAAGGTTGCGGGGTGTGTTTATAGGAATTTTCCACCATTCTTCCAAAAGCGCATTGGTGAGATCACACACTGAATTTGGTTGAGAAGGCCTGGCTCTCAGTCTCTGTTCTAATTCATCCCAAAGGTGTTCTATCGGGTTCAGGTCAGGACTCTGTGCAGGCCAGTCAAGTTCATCCACACCAGACTCTGTCATCCATGTTTTTATGGACCTTGCTTTGTGCACAGTCATGTTAGAAGAGGAAGGAGCCCGCTCCAAACTGTTCCCACAAGGTTGGGAGCATGGAATTGTCCAAAATGTTTTGGTATCCTGGAGCATTCAAAGTTCCTTTCACTGGAACTAAGGGGCCAAGCCCAACTCCTGAAAAACAACCCCACACTATAATTATATATATTATTATTATATATATAATTCCTCCTCCACCAAATTTCACACTCGGCACAATGTAGTCTGAAATGTACCGTTCTCCTGGCAACCTCCCACCCAGAGTCGTCCATCAGATTGACAGATGGAAAAGCGTGATTCATCACTTCAAAGAAGGCGTCTCCACTGCTCTAGAGTCCAGTGGCGACGTGCTTTACACCACTGCATCCGACGCTTTGAATTGGACTTGGCTTAGATGCAGCCATTGAAACCCATTCCATGAAGCTCTCTGCATACTGTACATGGGCTAATTGGAAGGTCACATGTAGGTGACCTCTTTGCACTATGCGCTTCAGCATCCGCTGAGTCGCTGACCCCTCTTTGTCAGTTTACGTGGCCTACCACTTCGTGGCTGAGTTGCTGTTGCTCCCAAACTCTTCTATTTTCTTATGATAAAGCCAACAGTTGACTTTGGAATACTTAGGAGCGAGGACATTTCACGACTGGATTTGTTGCACAGGTGGCATCTTATGACAGTTCCACGCTGGAAATCACTGAGCTCCTGAGAGCGGCCCATTCTTTCACAAATGTTTGTAGAAACAGTCTCCATGCCTAAGTGCTTGATTTGATACACCTGTGGCCGGGCCAAGTGATTAGGACACCCGATTCTGATCATTTGGATAGGTGGCCAAATACCTTTGGCAATATAGTGTACTTACAGCGTGTATATAAAATGATGATGGTGGCTTTTGGATGTTTTAGAGCGCTTCATCGACTCCTGTTTAGCTGACGTTTGCGAGCGTTTATTTACGAGTCAGAATGGATTTTTTTTTTTAAAGAAAAAACATGTGTGTGACTTTCTCACATAAGGATTGTAAAATGACAGAGAAAATTCTAAAAAAAAGTAAAGTTCCTCTTTCAGAGAAAAATAATATTCATGTGGACACATTAATGTTTTTAAACTATTAACTAAGGGTGGGCAATATGGCTTAAAATCTATATCACAATATATATTGCAGCCTCCTGCGATAACGATATATACATCGATATAATATCTGGTATATAAATGATAATAGAACCATTTTAAAAACAGGTTACTAAGGCTCCTAATTTATCTTCTGACATGCAGTAACATCAGTGTTTCCCATAAACTGCCAAGATACCTGTGGCGGTGGGGGCGTGACTATGGGCGTGACTATGGGCGTGGTCACCATGACATCATCGAGTAATTTGCATAATTTACTACAATGATATGATTTTCTCTCAAAAGGCTCAAAAAATGTATACTTACTAATTAATAATAACAGTTTTGTTTTAAACGTCCGTCCATCCATCCATCCATCCATCCATTTTACAATATAATTACAACACTTTATGTACATATTTATATACAGATTTTAACAATAAGTTATTCACTGAAATATATTTATTAATTGTGGTTCTTACAAAAAATATATCTTATAAAATATAAAAGCTAAAATGTCTCTTAAAGCTCTGCCCCTTTAATTAGTGCATACTAAATAATTTAACTTTAGCCTACTACTACAACCATATTATTTACCAGCAACATAAAGTGAAACAGAGGCAGAGGTGTCCTGCCAGTCAGTAACAAATAAACAGAAAACAGTAGTGGTGGTAGATAGACACAGAGCTTCATCAAACATCTGATCCACTGAACAAAGAGCTCACTGACAAAGCTTAACCTATTGTTACTATAACAATCTAAAAGGTAATGTAGGTTGCTTCTCTTTCTTCCCCTCCATTTTTATGCATTCTTTCGTATCTCAAGTTATCATTACGTACAAGTATATGTATTGTTGCATTTGAACAACTGTATTGTTGATAATAAAGGTAAAGTATTGGTATTGTTCATTATCAATAGCGCTATTTCTATTGGTATTTGTATTGCTCCATTTGTAGTGTAATAATGCTCATTGTCATTTCTGTATTGTGTTTTATTTTCGCTAACTGCTTATTTGCTATTACTTTTACCATCATATTTGTACATGTCGTATTTGCTGATGTTGCTCTATTGTTGTTGTTGTTGTTGTTGTGTTTGCTGTTGTTGTTTTTGTCTACCATCATATTTGTACATGTCGTATTTGCTGATGTTGCTCTATTGTTGTTGTTGTTGTTGTGTTTGCTGCTGTTGTTTTTGTCTCTCTGTCTAATCCCCCTCTTGTCCCCACAATTTCCCCTTCTGTCTTCTTTTTTCTCTCTTTCTATCCCCTCCTGCTCCGGCCCGGCTGCACCAAATGATAATATAAATACATTTAATAAAGTCAAATACAAATAAGGCAACAAGAGAAGTATCCTACACTTCTCTTTTTTAAAGTAAATTTGAACAGCCGATATGGGCATCTACATCAACTATATGATTTGCCTGAAAAGCTGGACAGGACAAAAAAATTTTTTAAAAAAATTGTTTTTTTATTTTTTATTTTTTTTTTATTTGTGGCGGACGCACTTCTTTCGTGGCAGGCCGCCACAAATAAATGAATGTGTGGGAAACACTGAACATACTGCGTCATTTCCAGTTGTAATATTTTCTCAACTATCATCAATGCACTTGCTAATTTATTGTTAATATCTGGTTACTATACTGTATGTTGTAACATGGTTCTAGCTACACGTCTATTAAAATGTAATATTCACTTATTCTTCTGTTTGGATACTTTACATTAGTTTTGGGCGATACTACAAATGTGGGTATCGATCCAAAACCAAGTAGTTACAGGGGCAGTATTGGTCATAACAATGCTGATACTGAGACTTAAAATGTTTAAGACAAAAACACAGGATGTTTTTGATGATAATCAATTGAATATTACAATTATATTCTACTATTGGTTCTGATTTAAATCCTTTGGTTTTTGCTCCTAAAGTCCTTCTGTGTCCAGTGACTTATTCGTTGAGTTTGTAAACAATAACAAAAACAAACAAAAAATGTTGATATTAGAAAAATATAAATTTAGCTATTATAGTATGGATCTAATAATGATATTATACTTATCGTTATTTTTAATATTTATGGTTAGCGGTTAGTATATCCTCCAACGGTGTGTAATGTAGCATGTTTAGATATTCCTCGCGCTGCAGGCATGATACTTGTAAATAAGTTTATTTGCCACCATGGAAGCTGACTTTGTACTGTGGAAGGACATTAGCTAGAATGCAAAAATGTTTTTCTTCGCTTGTCGCTGTTAATTTTGCAGACACAGCTACAATGTCTAATCAACATGCATTATCACAATGCAATGACAGTATTAAAAACTCTACCGTCGGCCAAATTTAAATAATTTATATTGTCTGTATCTGCATTAGCAAGAATGCGCCTGTTCAAGATGGGTTAAAGGCCTACTGAAATTAATTGTTTTTATTTAAACGGGGATAGCAGATCCATTCTATGTGTCATACTTGATCATTTCGCGATATTGCCATATTTTTGCTGAAAGGATTTAGTATAGAACAACGACAATAAAGTTCGCAACTTTTGGTCTCTGATAAAAAAAAGCCTTGCCCCTACCGGAAGTAGCGTGACGACACCGGAGGAAGGACTGCTCACATTTTCCTATTGTTTACACCAGCAGCGAGAGAGATTCGGACCGAGAAAGCGACGATTACCCCATTAATTTGAGCGAGGATGAAAGATTCGTGGATGAGGAACGTGAAAGTGAAGGACTAGCGTGCAGTGCAGAACGTATCTTTTTTCACTCTGACCGTAACTTAGGTACAAGGGTTCATTGGATTCTACACTCTCTCCTTTTTCTATTGTGGATCACAGATTTGTATTTTAAACCACCTCGGATACTATATCCTCTTGAAAATGAGAGTCGAGAACGCGAAACGGACATTCACAGTGACTTTTATCTCTACGACAATACATCGGCAAAGCTCTTTAGCTACTGAGCAAACATGATACCATCGGGCTTTACTGTATATAGAAACAAAACAAATAAGTCCCTGACTGGAAGGATTGACAGAAGATCAACAATACTACCAAACTCTGGACATGTAAATACATGGTTAATGCTTTCCAGCTTGGCGAAGCTTAGCAATGCTGTTGCTAACGACGCCATTGAAGCTAACTTAGCTACGGAACCTCGACACAGCTATGCTAAAAACATTAGCTCTGCACCTACGCCAGCTCTCATCTGCTCATCACGACCCGTGCTCACCTGCGTTCCAGCAATCGACGGTACGACGAAGGACTTCACCCGATCACAGATGCGGTTGGTGGCCCGGAGACGGAGGAAGTGAAGGGTGAGGTCGTTCGGCTAGCGCGTCTGCTATCAAAGTCCTCCTGGTTGTGTTGCTGTAGTCCGCCGCTAATACATCGATCCCACCTACAACTTTCTTCTTTGCAGTCTCCATTGTTCATTACACAAATTGCAAAAGATTCACCAACACAGATGTCCAGAATACTGTGGAATTTTGAGATGAAAACAGAGCTTTTTGTATTGGATTCAATGGGCTCCGAATACTTCCGCGTCAACCGTTGACGTCACGCGCAAACATCATCATATTGAAACGTTTTCAGCCGGAAGTTTGCCGGGAAATTTAAAATTGCACTTTATAAGTTAACCCAGCCGTATTGGCATGCAATGTTAAGATTTCATCATTGATGTAGTGGGTTTTAGTAGGCCTTTAAACTAATCTCAGTGAGGACTTTATTTCCATCTCAGACTGTCACGGCAAGCCAGAAGACAAAAATACACTTGACTCTTTATAGATAAGAAAACCTAAAAAGATCCCTTATGAAGTTTGTAACATCAAACATCAGCATGAACACAAATAGAACAGTAAAAATGTGCACACGTCTCTTTTAAAGTCCAAATCTGCTTTCAAAATCCCTCTGATCATCTTCAGTTCAAGTACACGACAGGGTGCAAATATTATTATATTAGAAACAGCTCTCAGTATGACACAGTAAGAATGACAAACATATTTTTAAATGGATATTTCTCTGGCAGTGTCAATCAAAAGTCAACACTATTATCGTTGTAAAATGTTTGTATTGAGCTGATCTGATTGTGTAGCTAACAATCTTTGCTAATCTGTTCCAGTTACGATGAGAATGGCAGGACTTCAAGATGAGTACTATAAACATGATGATGAGTAGAACAGGAAAGTCGTCTTTCGTCAACAACAACGCGCTGATAAGACGAAACAACGTTCAAACCCAGACAATATTTGTAAGCCAACCAGGAGTCAACAAAGGGAGTAGAGAAGTCTTTCAAATCAATTGAAAATGACCAATAACTTAAACCTGTTCGTAATAGTGTTTTTAGAGCGACCATCAACTTGAACCTTCTAGTAAGTTTTTACAGCGACAAATAACTTAAACCTGCTCTTTATAATTACTTATAACTTACACCTGTTCTTTACAGATTTTTAGAATGACTAATAATTTGAACCTGTTTTAGTGCTACCAAAAACTTGATGTAGCAAGTAACGGTTTTTGGAGTGACCAACAACTTGGAGTTAATAGTAACAAAGATTTTGGAGCAACAAATACGTTCGCTATATTTTTTTAGAAAAAACAAGAGTCTACAAGAAATAAAGACTTAAAAGCTACCATTGATTGAAAGCTGAGTGTGAGTCGTAAAAAAGTGTTGCAAGTGAGCAATAACTTGTTGGCTACAAAACTTGGAACATGTTCGCTAAAGAGTCTTAAAAAAAGAATGAATCCTTCTTGTATTAAAGTCTTTAGGAGAAGCCAATAACTTTAAGCTGCAAGTACAAGTCTTTAGATTGACAAACACATATGTTACAAAGCCTTTAGATAGACCAGCTGATGGTAATAAAGACTTGAAAGCGTCCGATATATTGAAGCTGACTGTAACAAAGTGTTGCAATACTGAGTGACCAATAACTTGGAGCATGTTAGCTACACATTTTTAAGACTAATAATTTGAACCTGTAAGTTACAAAGTCTTTCGAGTGACCAATAACGTGATTCTGCCAGTAAAAGTCTTTAGAGTTTCATTTTTTCATTCATTATTTATTTATTTCAGGCAATGACATAAAAAAGTACAAAGTTGACAACACATAATAATATAAATTAATATAGTGCAAAAGGTAATGTATAGTATGTAATGCATCATTGTCCAGTTTTGCCTGAAAGGGAGTGGGAAGAAGATCATTTTTCTCTATTTCTCCATTCAGTGATTATTCACATGAGTTTCACTGTTACTTTGTTCAAGGATTATAATACAGATGTTGTATCATAGTTGCATTACCACAGGTAACAATAATTATTACACTGTAACAATAATTTGTATCAACAATGTAGGAATAATGAATATACCAACAATGGTAATAGACAAGAAATAATAGAGTGACCATTGACCAATAACTTGGAGCTGCAAGTAAAGTCTATAGATTGACAAACAGTTGTTAAAAAAAGGCTTCAGAAAGACCAGCTGCTGGTAAAAATGACTTTAAAGCGTCCAATGAATTAAAGCTGACTGTAACAAAGACTTGCGATACTGAGTAACCAATAACTTCAAACATGTTAGCTACAATTTTTTAAGACCAATATCCTGCTAGTAATGGTCTTTGGAACGACCAGTAAATTGGAGCTGCAAGTAAAGTCTATAGATTGACAAACACATATGTTAAAAAAGGCTTCAGAAAGACCAGCTATTAGTGAAAAAAAAGACTTTAAATCGGTCTATGAATTAAACCTGACTGTAACAAAAACTTGCGATACCTAGTGACCAATAACTTGAAACATGTTGGCTATAATTTTTCAAGACCAATATCCTGCTAGTAATGGTCTTTAGAATGACCAATAACTTTGAGCTGCAAGTAAAGTCTATAGATTGACAAACACATTTGTTAAAAAAGCTACTAGTAAAAAATTGACACACACATTTGTTAAAAAAGCTACTAGTAAAAAAGACTTAAAACGTCCAATGAATTAAAGCTGACTGTAACAAAGACTTGAGATACCTAGTAACCAACAACTTGAAACGTGTTGGCTCCAATTTTTTAAGACCAACATCCTGCTCGTAATGGTCTTTAGAACAACCAATAACTTTGAGCTGCGAGTAACAAAGTATTTAGATTAGATTTAGAGAGATCAATAGCTTGAGTCTGCTAGTAGTAAAGACTTAAAAGCAACCAATGACTTGAAGCTAAGCAAAACGTGTATAACATAGTTAACGTCTTTTTTTTTAAAAACACTATCGGTAACTTGAACCTGTCCGTTACAATGTCTTGAGAGCGATCAATAACTTGAGCATGCTGGAGTACTAGAGTGAGGTCTATCTGGACAGAGACAAGGATGATTGCTGTCATTCAGTTGACGCTAGTAAATGTAATAATAGTGAAGGTAGTCCTGGTAAACCTGCTAACGTTCTCCCAATGGCAGAGGTGAGACATACAGGCAAATGAGACAGTAGTGTTACCTGCGAGGATGGTTCCGCATCTGCACTTTGTCCTTGTTCTCCATGCTGGTCGTCAGCTCAACTTATTTATAGTCCGCAGACGAACTCGACCAGCTTGTCTCCACCGGCCTCCCGCAAGATTACCTGCCAAATGGCTAACAGCTAAGTCAGTTTGGGGTCGAGCAACCAGCCGTTAAAAATGCTAGCTGTTATCGTGCTAAGTGGCTAGCAGCTAGTTGTACAGCAGCGTCGCCGTTAAAAATAGATTTAATGTGCTTCTCATATCCTAAGACGATGTGCTCTTAGTGTGCACGTCCCTCTCGGACATGGTCCCCCTGTCAGCATGTCCATGCTCCTCCAGTGTGGGGACAACTTAAGACTTGTTGAACAGTGCAAGTGGAGACACTTCGGAGGAACAAGGAAGAGCAGAAGCAGGAAGGCGGGACAAAGCCTGTAGTGCCGGATGAGACCGACAGAGGGCGGCAGAAACCAGTCTATGAGACCGACAGAGGGCGGCAGAAACCAGTCTAGTTCATTTACAAAGTGTAATGAACCTGTAATGTCATTACTTTGACAAATGACATGTCAAAACAATCGTTATAAATAATGCAAACTGACTGTTTTGATAAACTGTGAGAACACATTAGTAGAAAATGAACTAATTATTGATATATAAGCTGTATGTGTGTGTGTGTATATATATATATATATATATATATATATATATATATATATATATATATATATATATATATATATATATATATATATATATATATATATATATGTAAATATAAGGGATGTCCGATAATGGCTTTTTGCCGACATCCGATATTGTCCAACTCTTTAATTACCTATACCGATATCAACCGATACCGATATATACAGTATTGGAATAAACACATTATTATGCCTACTTTGGACAACCAGGTATGATGAAGATAAGGTCCTTTTTAAAAAATAAAAAAAATAAAAATAATTTAAATCAATTAAAAACATTTTCTTGAATAAAAAATAAAGTAAAACAATATAAAAACAGTTACATAGAAACTAGTAATTAATGAAAATGAGTCAAATTAACTGTTAAAGGTTAGTACTATTAGTGGACCAGCAGCACACATAATCATGTGTGCTTACGGACTGTATCCCTTGCAGACTGTATTGATATATATTGATATATAATGTAGGAACCAGAATATTAATAACAGAAAGAAACAGACCCTTTTGTGTGAATGAGTGTAAATGGGGGAGGGAGGTTTTTTGGGTTGGTGCACTAATTGTAAGTGTATCTTGTGTTTTTTATGTTGATTTAATAAAAAAAAAACACAAAAAAACCAAAAGGCCGATATTATCGGACATCTCTAGTAAATATATACTGTATATATATTATATTTAGGGCTGCAACAACTAATCGATTAAATTCGATTTTAAAAATAGTTGGCGAATAATTTAGTCATCGATTCGTTGGATCTATGCTATGCGCATGCGCAGAGGCTACTTTTTTAAATTATTTTTTTATAAACCTTTATTTGTAAACTGCTACATTTACAAACAGCTGAGAAACAATAATCAAAATAAGTATGGAGCTAGTATGCTGTTTTTTTTTCAATAAAATACTGGAAAGGATAGAAATGTAGTTTGTCTCTTTTATCCGATTATTAATCGATTAATCGAAGTAATAATCGACAGATTAAACGATGATCAAATTAGTTGTTAGTTGCAGCCCTAGTTATATTTTCTATTGCTACTATGGTTCATTTTTAGTCTACTTTATACCTGCATTATTCTTTCCATCCTTTGTAACTGAGCTACTGTGTGGAACAAGTTCCCTTGTGGATCAATAATGTTTGTCTAAGTCTAAGTCTAATCACTCTTACATCGGAGTCATCTATCCGTTCCTTTTTTTTACTGCTTATCCTTCTCGGTTGCGTCCCTTGTGGATCAATAATGTTTGTCTAAGTCTAAGTCTAATCACTCTTACATCAGAGTTATCTATCCGTTCCTTTTTTTTACTGCTTATCCTTCTCGGTCGCGAGAGGGGGTTGGAGCCTATTCCTGCTGCACTCGGGCAGAAGGCAGGGTCCACCCTGGACAAGTCGCCATCTCATCACAGGGCCAACACAAATAGACAACATACACACTCTCCGGCCAATTTAATGTTGCCAATGTCACCTGAAATTAAACAGTTAATATATGATGCTAATTTATTAATTTTACTGGACATTATTTTCCAAAATAGCTCAATTCAATTACCACGGACTGGACTCTCACTATTATGTTAGATCCACTATGAACTGGACTTTCACAATATTATGCTAGATCCACTCGACGTCCATTGCACCGATAAACCCTAGAGGGGAGGGGGGGGGGGGGTGTCACCCACATCTGCGGTCCTCTCCAAGGTTTCTCATTGTCATCCCACTGGGTTGAGTTTTTCCTCGCTCTGATGTGGGATCTGAACAGAGGATGTCGTTGTGGCTTGTGCAGCCCTTTGAGACACTTGTGATTTAGGAATATATAAATAAACATTGATTGATTGATTAAAAATATGAATGAAATACAGTGGAACAGGGGTTAGTGCATGTGCCTCACAATAGTAGGGTCCTGGGTTCGATCCCCAGGCTCGGGGTCTTTCTGTGTGGAGTTTGCATGTTCTCCCCGTGACTGCGTGGGTTCCCTCCGGGTACTCCGGCTTCCACCTCCAAAGACATGCACCTGGGGATAGGTTGATTGGCAACTCTAAATTGGCCCAAGTGTGTGAATGTGAGTGTGAATATTGTCTGTCTATCCGTGTTGGCCCTGCTATGAGGTGGCGACTTGTCAAGGGTGTACCCCGCCTACCACACGAATGCAGCTGAGATAGGCTCCAGCACCCCCCACAACCCCAAAAAGGGACAAGCGGTAGAAAATGGATGGAATGATGAATGAATTACAAAGTATTTGGTGTAGTTATGTACCACCTTCGCCAAACAGAACAAGCAAACAATCATGAGAAAAATTGTGCTTGATAAATTCCATTCACAAAGTAAACAAAAGGCGTTTGGTTTAATAGATACATTTATTTATTAGCAATTGACATCCAAAAATGGAAGAGAATTAACTTCACAGCGAGAATGAGTGGCAGGAAGAATCTGGAAGAAAAAATAATTTATAGAAATAAAAGGAAGCATTCATTATAACATTTACTTAAATGAAATACTATGTTCAAAAATCATAATGTCTGTATTTGTTGACACTTCAGGCAGAAAAATAACCAGAAAAGATGACAAGTTGATCAAGAAAACACTCACCATCTTTACTCTCCAGAAGGACGCACACTCTCGAAGACTCCCGCTTCCCTCATGGCGTTGAACTCCTTGACGGAGTCGTACTGCTTGTAGAAGTCCGCATACGCTTGCTTCCTGGGCTCCGCCACTGTGTACTGAGCATCATAAAACACATCATTTCAGTTAACCATGTGCAAATGTCACTTAAACAACTTTTCTGGGTTTTAAATTAGCACTATTCCGTACTTAATCTTTGGTGCTTAAGTGCGTTCACACTGAACGCTGAGTGCTCAGTCGGGGTGTGATGATGCACTCATGTCACGAGACAATACACGATATTGGGTGCACGAGAACAAAAACAAGATCTTAACATTCATTTTAAGCTGTGTAGGGTGGTAGAGCGCCCCTGCTTTTAAGAAAACTACAACGACAAGTTACATGACTGGACAAGGAAACGTTTTTAATTTGCCTCAGTCACAAAACATCTGGGATTTAAGCTCACGATTTCGATCATTATTAAATGAGATCGGCTGATACCAATACATATCACATGAATTAACTGTACATGTTTCCATGTATTCATGGTGAGGTGGGTAGTAACGCACTACATTTACTCCGTTACGTCTACTTGAGTAACTTTTGGGATAAATTGTACTTCTAAGAGTAGTTTTAATGCAACATACTTTTACTTGAGTATATTTATAGAGAAGAAACGCTATTTTTACTCCGCTCCATTTAACTACATTCAACTCGCTACTCGCTACTGATTTTTATCGATCTGTTAATGCACGCTTTGTTTGTCAGACAGACCTTCAAAGTAGGATCTATCGCATGCTTGCGTTTCACCAATCAGATGCAATCACTGGTGACGTTTGACTCCGTTTCACCAATCAGATGCAGTCACTGGTGACGTTGGACCAATCAAACAGAGCCAGGCGGTCACATGACCGTCACACGTGGACCCCGACTTAAACAAGTTGAAAAACTTATTCGGGTGTTACCATTTAGTGGTCAATTGTACGGAACATGTACTGTACTGTGCAATCTACTAATAAAAGTTTCAATCAATCAATCAAAAGTGTAAAGGAAAAAAGACACTTTTTTATTTTAACCACACTTCCTGTCAAAAGCCTAAGCACTGACCGCACAGTTCCTGTCTTCACAATAAAAGTGCTGCTCTATCGCGCCTGCGCTAACAAAATAAGAGTCTCCGAAAGCCAGCGCAAACAAGCTACGAGTTTGCCACCAATGTATTTCTTGTAAAGTGTATAAAAACTAATATAGAAGCTGGACAAATAAGATGCCAAAAACAAACCACTTTCATGTGGTATTAGACAGAAAGGAGGAACTTTTTTTCCTCCTCCATTTGAAAACATGGACGTTATCAGCACTACTGTCTGATTCCAATCAATGCAAGTCATCAGAATCAGGTAATACACCAACTTATATTCTTGTCTTAATGAAAGAAAGGAATCTATATGTTAAACATGCATGTATATTCATTAAAACACCTTTAACATGTGAACAAAAACGGCAAAATAAATAAATAATATACTGTATGTATAAATGTATGTATGTAAGTATGTATGTGTGTATGTATATATATATATATATATATATATATATATATATATATATATATATATATATATATATATATATATATATATATATATATATATATATATACATATATATATATAAATATATATATATATATATATATATATATATATATATATATATATATATATATATATATATATATATATATATATATATATATCAGTGACGTGCAGTGAGGTTCATGGCTGGTGAGGCACTGACTTCATCACAGTCAGATTTACAAACATATGAACCCTAAAGAGTATCTTATTCACCATTTGATTGGCAGCAGTTAGCGGGTTGTGTTTAAAAGCTCATACCAGCATTCTTCCCTGCTTGGCACTCAGCATCAAGGGTTGGAATTGGGGGTTAAATCACCAAAAATAATTCCCGGGTGCGGCGCCGCTGCTGCCCACTGCTCCCCTCACCTCCCAGGGGGTGAACAAGGGGATGGGTCAAATGCATAGGACAAATTTCATTACACCTAGTGTGTGTGTGTGACAATCATTGATACTTTAACTTAACTTTACACATAAACTGTAGCACTCAAAAAAGCACTTTTAATTAAAAAAACGTTATTATGGTCTTACCTTTACTTACAAATGAAGTCCATGCGCCGCTGTTGTGCTGGATAATGCACCCCCACCGTAGAAACACCCCCTGACGGGAGTGTTATATCAACTAAAGCCCACACTTAAACTTTCCACGTGCAAGATTGAATCTATTTAAAAAAGTTATTTAATAAGAAGCCAAAAAGTGCAAAAAAAATAATGTTCGTGTTGGAGGAGTTGTGAATGACTGAAATATGAAATCCGTACTGCAGTCTGCAGGTGTACCTAATGTTGTGGCCCAGCAGTCATTCACAACTCCTCCAACACGAACATTATTGTTTTTGCACTTTTTGGCTCCTTATTAAATAACTTTTTTAAAGTTATGGAAAGTTTAAGTGTGGGCTTTAGTTGATATAACACTCCCGTCAGGGGGTGCATTCTACGGTGGGGGTGCATTATCCAGCACAAGGAGGCGGGATTACTGCGAGCCTCAGCCAGTGCGTCTTCGCAGCCGTTTTATGATTGCTCAGCACAAGAAATACGTTACACACATACAGTTGTTGACAAAATACACTGTACATTATATACCTCAGCTAACTAAACTATGGAAATGTATAATATAATTCCTATAGCAATACGGTCTCACTGCACAGCAGGCCAGCAGTTAGCCGAGTCATTGCGCAATCCATGTGAGACTCAACTGAGTGACGTGCCTCAACTGGCTGCTGATCACAGCAAGTTTCTTCTCAGTATTTGAACGGAAATTGTGAAAATTCAGCGATTTTGAATAAAAATAATCTAAAATTGGTGAAGTTAAATGGAAAATAACTTAATAGTATAATCACTGGATACATATAACAATTTAATTTTTTTTTTTTCTCCTTACATTTTTTTTCTTTCCATGATGGCACGTTGAGGCCCCGCCTCAACTGCCTGCACGTCACTGATTATTTATATATATATATATATATATATATATATATATATATATATATATATATATATATATATATATATATATATATATATATATATATATATATATATATATATATATATATATATATATATATATATAAAAATACGTTTTTCAACATTAATCAATTACTTGACCTCATATACAGTGTTGGGACTAACGCGTTACTAAGTAACGCGTTACTGTAACGCCGTTAGTTTCGGCAGTAACTAGTAATCTAACGCGTTATTTTTTTATATACAGTAACTCAGTTGCCGTTACTGCATGATGCGTTACTGCGTTATTTTACGTTATTTTTATGTAGTATCGGCTAGAAACTGAAGATCTGAGTGTGTTTTATTGGAGCACTCCGGTGGAAAAGAAGAGGCGTGCTTTCTGTGGGTGGGGGGAAAGCACGTATTTCGGGTCTAACAACCTTCACTTTACCCGGAAGAGGGTCTTTACAGCTGAGGGTGAATGACGAGCCCGGCGGTTTGTTGCAACTTTGTGACTTTATTGCACGCAGCCATCCACTAAGCTAGAGCACCTACACGCACTCACTGTCGCCGCTGCCTCACCTCTCTCGCCCACTCACTCACTGACGTCACTCACTTCTCATGCTGTCATACCTTAAAGGGCCACACACACACACACACACAGAAATGGCAATCACTTTTACCTACAAAATTAGCAAATTTAATTTTACATTAATTTCCATATTGTGTAAAAAAAAAAATTCCTGCCCTTTTCTGACTTTGAGCCCCTGCCCCTCTATAATCATGTGCACGTCCCTGATCATCAGAGAGGGTGTTCAGCATGGTTAGAAAAATAGTGACAGAGAATAGAAAGAGGATGGACAATTCAACCCTTAACAAAGCATTGTACTTTCAAGTACAACAATGAGTAGATGTGAGTGGTGTGTGTGTGTGTGTGTGTGTGTGTGTGTGTGTGTGTGTGTGTGTGTGTGTGTGTGTGTGTGTGTGTGTGTGTGTGTGTGTGTGTGTGTGTGTGTGTGTGCGTGTGTGTGTGTGTGTGTGTAAATAAATGAACACTAAAATTCAAGTATTTCTTTTATTTATATATATAATAAAATAAATATATATATATATATAATAAAATAAATATATATATATACAGTCAAGAAAATAAGTATTTGAACACCCCGCTATTTTGCAAGTTCTCCCACTTAGAAATCATGGAGGGGTCTGAAATTTTCATGGTAGGTGCATGTCCACTGTATGAGAGATAAACTAAAAAGAAAAATCCAGAAATCACAATCTATGATTTTTTAACAATTTATTTGTGTGATAAAGCTGAAAATAAGTATTTGAACACCAACATTAATATTTGGTAGACTAGCCTTTGTTTGCAATTACAGAGGTCAAACGTTTCCTGTAGTTCTTCACCAGGTTTGCACAGACTGCAGGAGGGATTTTGGCCCACTCCTCCACACAGATCTTCTCTAGATCAGTCAGGTTTCTTGGCTGTCGCTGAGTAACACAGACTTTCAGCTCCCTCCAAAGATTTTCAATTGGATTTAGGTCTGGAGACTGGCTAGGCCCCTCCAGAACCTTGATATGGTTCTTACGAAGCCACTTGTTGGTTTTCCTGGCTGTGTGCTTTGGGTCATTGTCATGTTGGAAGATCCAGCCACGACTCATCTTCAATGATCTGACTGAGGGAAGGAGGTTTTTGGCCAAAATCTCACAATACATGTCTGCAGTCATCCTCTCCTTAATACAGTACAGTGATCCTGTCCCGTGAGCAGAAAAACACCCCCAAAGCATGATGCTACCACCCCCATGCTTCACAGTAGGAATGGTGTTCTTGGGATGGTACGCATCATTCTTCTTCCTCCAAACACGCATAGTGGAATTATGACCAAAAAGGTCAATTTTGGTCTCATCTGTCCACAAAACTTTCTCCCATGACTCCTCTGGATCATCCAAATGGTCATTGGCAAACTTAAGACGGGCCTTAACATGT